>NC_134899.1:3116148-3216148 GCF_041734735.1 Babylonia areolata
GATTGATGGCGGGTGAGAGATGGGTGGTGGGTGGATGATTAACGGGTAGATGGATGGGGGGAGAGAGACGGGTTGTGGCTAGATGATTAACGGGTAGGTGGATGGCGGGAGAGAGATGGGTGGTGGGTGGATGATTAACGGGTAGATGGATGGGGGGAGAGAGATGTGTGGTGGGTGGATGATTAACGGGTAGGTGGATGGCGGGAGAGAGATGGGTGGTGGGTGGATGATTAACGGGTAGGTGGATGGGGGGAGAGAGACGGGTTGTGGCTAGATGATTAACGGGTAGGTGGATGGCGGGAGAGAGATGGGTGGTGGGTGGATGATTAACGGGTAGGTGGATGGCGGGAGAGAGATGGGTGGTGGGTGGATGATTAACGGGTAGGTGGATGGCGGGAGAGAGATGGGTGGTGGGTGGATGATTAACGGGTAGGTGGATGGCGGGAGAGAATGGTGGTGGGTGGATGATTAACGGGTAGGTGGATGGCGGGAGAGAGATGGGTAGTGGGTGGATGATTAACGGGTAGGTGGATGGGGGGAGAGAGATGTGTGGTGGGTGGATGATTAACGGGTAGGTGGATGGCGGGAGAGAGATGGGTGGTGGGTGGATGATTAACGGGTAGGTGGATGGCGGGAGAGAGATGGGTGGTGGGTGGATGATTAACGGGTAGGTGGATGGCGGAAAGTTGGATGGATAGATGGATGGATATTCTGGTTGACTGGACAGATAATTATATGTTAGGTGGGTGTGTGGGGTGTGTGGATGGATGGATTGTAAACATCATTATGCTTCAGTGTATACATGTCATAATCCACAGCAATATTTTTCGCTAAAGGCTACAGGGAACTGTGTAATTAATAATTGTAATGCATAGCACGCACTTCAGATCTCCCTCAATAAACTCTTTCAGTTCGAGTGCATTGAATTACAGACCTCATTTTCCACGCATGTCTCTTCCATAATCTGCAATGCATGCCTTTCGTTAAAAAAGAAAAAAAAAGAATAAATAACCGATGAATAAATCAATAAATCAGTATTTTAATTATAGCCAACTACAAAAACATCATTTGTAAGTGATGGTCAGAATTAATCATGAACATAGCTTTGGAAGTAATCGAGCCCAACCGTTATACGCTATAATCATACAAAAATTATCTTCCCTCTAAAAGAAAAAACTGAAATAAAATAATATATTTAAAAAAGAATCACATCAAATCCTTATGAATATCTCTTTCATTATCTCTTTCAGTTATGTGATCATTCTGTTAGACGGCATAACGTATTTTTCCCGGCAGGTTTGATAGCAGGGGCCATCTGTTTCGTGGCCATGGGTGCCGTCTGCTTCTTCTACGATCGACAAGAAACCAGACTGGACAAGCCGACAAGAAGGGGGATAGCCCCCGAGGCCGTGACGGAAGACACTGACAAAAGAGGCACCTCAACGCAAGGACCCGTGACGCAGCACGACAACCCTGCTTTCGAGAACGACTCGGCGACAGAAAGACCCCCGGAAACCATGACGCGGCCCACAGCGATCACTAACGCGGAGGAGAGCAGCAGCCAGAAGGGGCCAGCACCGCTGTCTCCTCACCAGCACGAGTTACGGGACATGGCGGCTGCGGATACTGGAGTCTCTGGTGGAGACACAAGGCTGTAGAATGCCGATGACGGAATTTCACCTTCCTCTGTTGCGGGTTTTCAAAATACATAAATGAATAAATAAAGATACAATGAAGGATGCGTCATTCTTGCATACAATGAGTGAAATACTGAATGAATAGATATATGAATTGATATATGAAATTAATGTATCATATATTGATAAACGAATAAATGAATTAATGAATAAATTGAATAACTAAATGCATAAATAAAATATTTCAATAGATAAATGTATGACTTCATCAACAAAGAAATCGACTGATTTTTTTACAACTGACTGACTAAATGCATAGATCGATGAATGCGTACCTACATCAACTGGATAATTGTGGTTGCAGTGTGGAGTAGTTCACATTAAATGACGCTTTCTCGAAAGACAAGACAAGACAAGACAAGACAAATTCTTTATTTCGAGGATAATAGATAAGCACTGGTGTGCTTTTTTACATCCAGTCCCCGCCCTGAATAGGGTCTACACTACACAATATTTAATAAAATGAAAGCATGGTGTTAGTAGAGATACATAACAGAGGAAAAAATATACATAAATCAAAACAAAACAACAACAACAACAACAACACACACACACACACACACACACACACACACACACACACACACACACACACACACACACACACACACACACACACATGGCATACAGGCACTAGCATGGTGTTAGTAAAATGCATAGGGAAAAAAATGAACAAAATGAAAGAAACAAACACACACAACACACACCGCACTACACATCAGAAGGTGAGGAAGGTTCTCAGTCAACCACACACATTTGAAAAACAGTATCAATAAAATGAACGATTTACATTACACATTATGGCATAAGGTGGGAAATGCAATGTTTTTTTAATGTGGTTGGGCAATGGTGTTTCTAGGAGTGAGTTCCATAGGGTGGCGCCTGCGTAAACCGGACTGGATTTGAACAAGTCAATTCTTGGAATTGGGATATGGACTTTGAGGGATTCCTTGATGAATTTACAGAAAATTTGTCTATTAATGTTGGTGGTGCATTACCTGTCATAATCTTTTGCATCATGATTCCTTTATTGTATTTTAAGCTACGGATTAGTGGGAGAATATTCGCTTGTTTATAGTCTGAGTTTAAAAGGGTAGTCTTTTTAAGGAGAACCAGCTTGAGCCCCCTTTTATGAAGATTCTGTAATGGCCTCATGGTATTCGCACTTGCGGGACACAGGCACCGAATGAACTTTAACTTTTTGGGCCGAATGAACTTCAACGTTTGCTTGAAATCATAAGCAAAACGAGCAAGCAGCTGATTGCCTAAAATATGGGAAATATGCAATTCGACTGAGTCGGTTGACGTATGTATTCAGAGTAGATTTTTTTCTCCAAACCCTTTGTAATCAGTGTGATTGTTTACTCAGTAAAACTGCCTGTTCTGTCAGTCTGAATCGGAGTCTGAGTCTGGGTATGAGTATGAGTATGAGTCTCTCTCTCTCTCTCTCTCTCTCTCTCTCTCTCTCTCTCTCTCTCTCTCTCTCTCTCTCTCTCTCTCTCTCTCTCTCTCTCTCTCTATCTATCTATCTGTCTATCTATCTATCTATCTATCTAACTCCATACACTGAAGTGTTTTGTTTTATTTTCTACCTTTTGTGCTTTAATGTTTTACTTGTTCGCCAGTTGATTGTATGTTACTATCTATAACATCTGCATCAGCCTATCAATTACTACTGTTTATGTACAATGATATCGTTGTGTTTCTCTGTTCTCTGTATGTCCACTGTCTGGTTCTCACTTTGGTCATGTCTCTGTATGTGCACATGTGTGTGTGTGTGGGGGGGGGGGGGTCGGAGTGAGTATGTACATGTGTGGAGGTCGGGGTGGGTTGGTGTGAATATGTTCGTTTTGTTACTTTTTACAATGATGATGATGATGATTATTATTATTATTATATCATTCGTAGTAGTAGTAGTAGTATTTACAAAATTCATTATTGTTGTGTCGTTTTCGTTCTTGCTGTCTTTGTTGTCATTAGGACAGATTGGAAGAATAGGCAATACCAAGAATCTTTATCCTTGAGTAATAAAGTTTTTGAATCTCTCTCTCTCTCTCTCTCTCTCTCTCTCTCTCTCTCTCTTCTTTTGTCTTTTTATTTTTATTTTCTTCTTTTCTGACTTTCTTTTCTTTTTTCCGTGTTATTTCATATGCATGCATAAATGTATTCGTTCTATCATGATCGAGACAAATGCCCAAGCAATACTGGTGATTGTAGTTGCCATTGTAGTATGTTGCACTTGTCATCCGTAGATTTCACAGGCAGTAGCAATACTGTACCTTTCAAACACCCTACTGTTTCTGGTACTTCTGATGACATCTCTCTCTCTCTCTCTCTCTCTCTCTCTCTCTCTCTCTCTCTCTCTCTCTCTCTCTCTCTCTTTCTGTGTATGTGTGTGTGTGTTTCTCCCACTCTCCCCCCTCTCTCTCCCTATCTTAGTGTGTGTGTGTGTGTGTGTGTGTGTGTGTGTGTGTGTGTGTGTGTGTGTGTTTCTCCCACTCTCTCCCCTCTCTCTCCCTATCTTAGTGTGTGTGTGTGTGTGTGTGTGTGTGTGTGTGTGTGTGTGTTTCTCCCACTCTCTCCCCTCTCTCTCCCTATCTTAGTGTGTGTGTGTGTGTGTGTGTGTGTGTGTGTGTGTGTGTGTGTGTGTGTGTGTGTGTGTGTGTGTTTCATTATGTATGCCATTCTGCATGAATTCTTTTATCCTTCATTTATGTGTGTGCTGTCTGTAATTAATGTAGATTAAGCAAGGACAAATTGGAAGAATAGGCTATGCCTTATAATCTTAATCCTTGAACAAGAGAGGCAAGGCCTTCAAGACTCACTTGTGATAAATTAAGTCCCCTAGCATTAATTACAGAGTAATTTCCCTTTTTTACTGTCTGCACCAAAACGTTTGCAAAATAAATAAAAATTCCATGCTTAGCAAAAGAAGTTCCTGTTTGAACAAAAAATGATAATAATGACTCCTCTTGTTGTGTCCGAATAAGAGGTCAAAGGACCAAGTTTAGAGAATAAAAAAAATATATAAATATAACAGTAAATGCAGTTTGCATATAATTAGGCTTCATTTTTTATTTTTTTATGCCCATCCCAGAGGTGCAACATTGTTTTAAACAAGATGACTGGAAAGAACTGAATTTTTCCTATTTTTATGCCAAATTTGGTGTCAACTGACAAAGTATTTGCAGAGAAAATGTCAATGTTAGAGTTAACCACGGACACGCAGACACACACACACACACACACACACACACACACACACACACACACACACACACACGTAATCCTGTTTTAGTGCAGTTGATATTTAATGTGTCTGGGCGCGTGCGCGCGCGTGCATGTGTGTATGAGTGTGTGCGTGTGTGTGTGTGTGTTTAACTAAACAATAATAATTAATGTTGTCAGTACTATTTTGGTTTTCACGTTCTGTTTTCATCATTATTCTTGTGAATACTCCCGTGTCATTTTTGACATTAATGATTTCGGTGTTCAGTGTTCTCTCTCTGTCTCTCTCTCTCTGTCTCTCTGTCTCTGTCTCTCTCTCTCTCTCTTTCTCTTTCTCTCTCTTGTTCCACATATAATATTCTTTACACTCTGGACTTTGCACAACTTTCTTCAAGAATCAATAATATTTCTATGCACAGTAAAGTATCCCCCCCCACCCCCACCCCCACTCTTTCCCCTTGTCAAATACCCTTCCCACAGAACAGACGTTGAGGTGAAGAAGATGAAACAGACTTGATATACGTATCTCTGTACCTTCACATGACGTCAACAACAGGTCACGCCACGGGACACGTCACAGATAAAATGACGTCACTTTAGTTTCCACAACTCCCTCACTTCCACACCGCATGTTGTGAGTGCGGATGCTTGCAGTCCTGTTTGGCAGTGGTTAGCAGCTGTTGAGTTGTTGTTTCGGATGGTTGCCTATTCTTTTGCTTCGCGTTTGTAAAAGCAGTAGTATACGGTGTGTGTTGTTCTGTTGTAGGTTTTCGTTTCCTGCCTTTTTTTTTTTTTAAGTCTAGTCTGTTTTATTCTTCGTGATGGCCTCCGGGGCCACCTCGCGTCAAGTTTCCACCATGACCGTGGGAGCTCAGTCCGGTGTGCAGTTCGTAAGTATGTCTGGGTGTGTGCGCTATGGAATGCACTACCAATCGAAGTTAAACTTGCACAAAATACTTGAACTTGAACTTGAACGGGAATCAGACGTTTTAGGCCTGTGAAGGCCTGTTCGTCGTTCAACTGGATACAGTATACCAGCATGCGTGGCCTAATGATAGCATACTCGATCATAAATGCTTGGGGAGTTGGCCCAATGAGCGCCTAACCTAGTCTTGAAAGATAACATGGTTGGGGCAGTCACAACACTCTGGCAAACCGTTCCATTTATTAACGACTGGCTCTGTAAAGAAGGAACTGCGCACTTTCAGTCTGCAATGTGATTTATTTAACATTAAACTGTTGCCTCTTCTGTCTCTACTTACTGCAGGTGATAGTTCGGGATTGTTGGTCTTGTAGATTCCATGTATGTATTTATAGCAATCGATCATATCTCCCCGCTGCCTCCTGTGTTCTAGACTAGGTAGCTTGAGCAAAGCGAGTCTTTCATGATAGGGCATGTTTTTCAGATGACCAGTCAGTTTTGTTGCCCGTCTTCCACCTCTCTGCACAATGTTTTTGAATACCAACACGTTCAAAAATCTCCTTGGCAACAACACCATCTTGAAAGAAAATTTTTTTACTATGACTAAATCAAAGTTCTTGCAGAAGTGTACTTGCGTACACCGCCCAACAACAACAACAAACAAAAGATGAAAATAAATAAATAAAAGAAAATGGAAGAAGTGAAGATGAAGATTCGATGGGGACATAAAAAGGCCGAGAGGTCTAGGCAGATGGCTGCCAGTCCCTGTACTACTACCACAACTACTATTTTTGTCGGTTGAAGTTTGTGTCTTGGTGTTTGACAGACTGCAAAATGTCGCGTGTGTTGTTGTTGTTGTTGTGGTGGTGGTGGTGGTGTGTGTGTGTGTGTACAACCCCACCCCTAATACCTCCCATCCCTACAATCCCCACCCCTAATACCTCCCATCCCTACAATCCCCACCCCTAATACCTCCCATCCCTACAATCCCCCACCCCTAATACCTCCCATCTCTACAATCCCCACCCCTAATACCTCCCATCCCTACAATCCCCCACCCCTAATACCTCCCCTACAATCCCCACCCCTAATACCTCCCATCCCTACAACCCCACCCCTAATACCTCCCATCCCTACAATCCCCACCCCTAATACCTCCCATCCCTACAATCCCCACCCCTAATACCTCCCATCCCTACAATCCCCACCCCTAATACCTCCCCTACAATCCCCATCCTTAATAACTCCCATCCCTACAACCCCACCCCTAATACCTCCCATCCCTACAATCCCCACCCCTAATACCTCCCCTACAATCCCCACCCCTAATACCTCCCATCCCTACAATCCCCACCCCTAATACCTCCCCTACAATCCCCATCCTTAATAACTCCCATCCCTACAATCCCCACCCCTAATACCTCCCCTACAATCCCCACCCTAAATACCTCCCATCCCTACAATCCCCACCCCTAATACCTCCCATCCCTACAATCCCCACCCCTAATACCTCCCCTACAATCCCCATCCTTAATAACTCCCATCCCTACAATACCCCACCCCCATCTCCTTCCTCCGCCGCCTCCACCACCACCATACCCCACTGCCCCTCCCCCTTCCCGTCCCCCCTTTCCCCACACACATCTCCCATCCCTATGATTCTTCTTCCTCCCCTTCCCTCCCCTCCTCTTCCACCACCATCCCCCCACACCCAACACCTCCCATTCCTCCTCCTCCTCCCCCTCCCACCCCTCCTCTTCCACGACTATACCCCCACCCCCCCCACCCCCAACACCTCCCATTCCTCCTCCTCCTACTCCTCCCCCTCCCTCCCCTTCTCTTCCACCACCATACCCCCACCCCCCCACCCCCAACACCTCCCATTCCTCCTCCTCCTACTCCTCCCCCTCCCTCCCCTTCTCTTCCACCACCATACCCCCATCCCCCCACCCCCAACACCTCCCATTCCTCCTCCTCCTCCCCCTCCCACCCCTCCTCTTCCACCCTTCACACGTCCCCTCATTCCCACTCTCCCCACATCACCCCCCATATTCCTCCTCCCACCTGTCCACCTCCCTCCTCCTCCTCCTCCTCCTCCCCAACCCCCCTGACCCACCACCACCACCACTAACACCCCCCTTCCCCACCCCACCCCACCCTCTCAGAAAGAGGCAGTAGCAGCAGGAGCAGACGACGCCAGCCACCGCTCTGCGGACGAGGCCAGTCACCCCGCTTCCCAGGGGCAGCCCAGCCTGGACCGGGTGCCGCTGGAGCGTGACCCCGAGGACGCCAAGCAGTTGAAGCCCATCCCCACCATCGTGGTCCCCATCTACAGTCAGCGGCTGGTCCTGGTCAAGATCGGAGACCAGTTTCTCCGCATCGGCACGGGCAGCAAGCCTGTCGTCAGGTGTGAGGGCGGAGGGAGGGGGGGGGTAGTGTATTGTGCTGTGCTGTATTTGTATCACTCCTTTTTGTCACAACAGATTTCTCTGTGTGAAATTCGGGCTGCTCTCCCCAGGGAGAGCACGTCGCTACACTGACAGCGCCACCCTTTCTTTGTATTTTTTCCTGCCTGCAGTTTTATTTGTTTTCCTATCGAAGTGCATTTTTCCACAGAATTTTGCCAGAGACAACCCTTTTGTTGCCCTAGGTTCTATTACGTGCGCTAAATGCATGCTGCACACGGGACCTCGGTTTGTCTCATCCGAATGACTAGCGTCCAGACCACCACTCATTCTCGCTTCCTTGGCGCACGCGTTACCTGTGGTCTGTATTGTATTGTATTGCATTTCATTGTATTCTGTTGTATTGTGTTGCATTGTATTGTGTTGCATTTCATTGAATTCTATTGTATTGCGTTGCATTGTATTGTGTTGCATTGCATTGTATTCTATTGTATTGTGTTGCATTGTATTGCACTACATTGCATTGTATTGCGTTGTGTTGCATTGTGCTATGTTGTATCGAGTTGTATTGTATAGCATTCTGTTGCCTTGCATTGTATTGTATTACATTGCAAGATAAGATAAGATACGAACACCTTTATTATCTCATAAAGAGAAATTACATCAGGCGCGGCAAAACAAACGTAGACAGTTAACACAAAACATCTTCTTCTTCTTCTGCGTTCACTCGTATACACACGAGTGGGCTTTTACGTGTATGACCGTTTTTACCCCGCCATGTAGGCAGCCATACTCCGTTTTCGGGGGTGTGCATGCTGGGTATGTTCTTGTTTCCATAACCCACCGAACGTTGATATGGATTACAGGATCTTTAACGTGCGTATTTGATCTTCTGCTTGCATATACACACGAAGGGGGTTCAGGCACTAGCAGGTCTGCACATATGTTGACCTGGGAGATCGTAAAAATCTCCACCCTTTACCCACCAGGCGCCGTCACCGTGATTCGAACCCGGGACCCTCAGATTGACAGTCCAACGCTTTAACCACTCGGCTATTGCGCCCGTCAACAACACAAAACATCAAACATGACTTAATTAAAAAGAACCAATAACATAGAAGACATACATCTAAAAAGTATTGTATAAATTCACTTAATCGAAATGTAATTAATTGTAAACATATTGAAATACACTAAGGTGAATATTGCATGTATTAGTAGTAGGCCTCCTTCGGTCATGGCTGACCATGGATAGAGTATATCCGACCTAATGTCTAAATGGGCTGTCTGCTTGGACCAAGCAGCGCCGCCTGTGTGTATTATATGTGCATGTATTATATTGCACAGTAATTAAGATAAGAATGATTTTTTTTTTAATCTCATAAAGAGAAATTTCATCAGGTGCGGTTGCGGTGCTTGTTGCATTGTATTGCATCGTGTCGTATTGTGTTGTATTGTATTGCATTGCAGTTATTGCATTGTGTTGTGTCACGTTGCATTGTAGCATTACACTGTATTGTGTTGTATTGTATTGCATTGCAATTATTGCATTGTGTTGTGTCACGTTGCATCGTAGCATTACACTGTATTGTGTTGTATTGAATTGCATTGTGTTGTGTTGTATTGCGTTGTGTTGTATTGCGTTGTGTTGTATTGCCGTGCGTTGTTGTATTGCATTGTATTGTGTTGTATTATATTGCATTACATTGTATTGTACTGTAGCAGTTTGTAGCAGTTTTGTTGTTTTAGTAGCAACAGAGACAACATTATTAGCAACAACAACAACAACAACAAAATTAGCAACTGCATGGGTCGTGTTATCATAGCACCAGCAGTGTTGGTGCTATTCCAGCAGCAGCAGCAGTTCCAGCACCAGGGAGTTGTGGCCCACTGGTAACGTGTCCGCCTAGGAAGTGCATGGGATGGAACCCCACACTGACCACAAAACCTTAAGTGGTGGTCTGCACGCTGATCATTCAGATGATACGATGAATCGATGTCCCGTGTGTAGCATGTTCTTAGCGCACGTAAAGAACCCATGGCAACAAAAGGGTTTGTGCCTGGTAAAATTCTGCAGAAAGAAAAATGACTTGGATAGGAAAACGAATACACATGCAGGCAGAAACAAAAACGAAAAAAAAACCCAACAAAAACAAAAAACCATGGGTGGTGCTGCACTGTAACGACCTCACCAAGCAGAGCGTTATTACGTCCTATGCTGATGACAGCTAACGGCGTGTTTTAATGTCGCACTATTTCCCCATATTCACAATATCCGAGGAATGTGTTTTCACTTTAACTTTAAAAAAAAGAAGGGAAAAAAAGGGTTTTTTGATAAAGGTTGGGCTGGTACTTGCTCCTGCAATATTTCAAGACAACATTAGTCATTTGACTGTGCAGTTCTCACTAACCAGTACATGAACTGGCGTGTGGTGGGGGTGTAGATTTGAACAGAAGGGTAACGTTGATACTGAAGGTGTATCATGATTCTAAATCCCGGCAAACTGTAACATTAAACAGCTCCAGTCAGTTATGATTGTCGTTTCTCATGGCCTCTGCACACGAGCAAGCTAACAGAAACCTGCCAATTGACATGTACATACTATCCACTCTTACGTCTTGGAGTAATAGACTAAGCATGTCCTGCTAATCAATACATTTTATAACCTGTCTGAGTGTATCTAATCAAGCATGTAATATTTACGAAACACATCATGCATTACTCAGCTGAGTGTGTATGTCACTTTCAAAGCAGAGTACGATGCAATGTCTAGGATGACATTTTGTAATATTTTTCGAATGTTTACATTCTGACACCCTGTCATAAGGGGCAATGGCCAATAAATGAATAACCCATCCACCCCCCACCCCCACCCCCACTGTCCAGCAAACTGAAGCCCCCCTTACACCAACCTGTGGACGACGAGGTGTCGGGGTTCCTGAAGGAGCAGCGGGCCAGGCAGGAGAAGTGCAGGACTGGAATCAGGAGGAGAGGCCAGCACAAGCCCAGAAAGACCTGGCTGGACTTCAACTTCCCGGACTTCACCTTCGTGGTGGACGAGAGCGCCAGCCTGATAGAGTCCTGGTACCGCAACGCGCGCGCTTTTTTCAACATCCGTTTGGGTGAGGAGGTTCAGGGGCGTTGTGGTGGGCTGGTGGTGGGTGAGGAGGTTCAGGGGCCTTGTGGTGGACTGGTGGTGGGTGAGGAGGTTCAAGGGTGTTGTGGTGGGTTGGTGGTGGATGAGGGAGGTTCAGGGGCGTTGTGGTGGATGAGGAGGTTTAGGGGGGTTGTGGTGGGCTGGTGGTGGGTGAGGGAGGTTCAGGGGCGTTGTGGTGGACTGGTGATGGATGAGGGAGGTTCAGGGGCGTTGTGGTGGGCTGGTGGTGGATGAGGGAGGTTCAGGGGCGTTGTGGTGGGCTGGTGGTGGATGAGGGAGGTTCAGGGGCGTTGTGGTGGGCTGGTGGTGGATGAGGGAGGGTCAGGGGCGTTGTGGTGGGATGGTGGTGGGTGAGGGAGGTTCAGGGCTGGTGGTGGATGAGGGAGGTTCAGGGGTGTTGTGGTGGGCTGGTGGTGGATGAGGGAGGTTCAGGGCTGGTGGTGGATGAGGGAGGTTCAGGGGTGTTGTGGTGAGCTGGTGGTGGATGGGTGTTTTGAGGGATTGCTGGAGATGTTAGAATGTCGGATTACTAGAGATACCGTGACGGATTACCAGAGGAGTAAGAATGATGGATCACTGGAGGTACAGTGATGAATTACTAGAGTTGTTACCATGATGGATTACTGGAGGTGTCACAATGATGGATTGCTAGAGACGTCAGAATGAGAGATATTGTGATGGATTACTATAGGTGTTAGAATGATGGATTACTACAGATATCGTAACGGATTAATAGAGGTGTTAGAATGGTGTATCATCACAGATATTGTGATGGATTACTTGAGATGTTATAATGATGGATCACTGGAGGTACAGTGATGAATTACTGGAGGTATGTGATGGAATTCTATAAAGGTTAGAATGACGGATTACCAGATGTATTGTGATAGAATACTAGAGACGTGGTGACTGATCACTTGAGGTTTCCTGATGTGTTAGAATGATAGATTATAAAAGGTATGTGATGGATAGCTGTAGCTAACTGACTGATAACTTGATGTAACTGCTGTATTACAATAGGTATTTTGATCAGTTTCAGTTTCAGTAGCTCAAGGAGGCGTCACTGCGTTCGGACAAATCCATATACGCTACACCACATCCGCCAAGCAGATGTCTGACCAGCGGCGTAGCCCAACGCGCTTAGTCAGGCCTTGAGAAAAAAATAATAATAAAAAGGTTGATAAATAATAGATAAGCGTACATGAATAAGTAAATATTTTGATCAATAACTTGATACTGGAGATGTCGTGACGGGTCACTAGAGATGTCGTGACGGATCACTAGAGGTACCGTGACGGACTACTAGAGATGTCGTGACGGACTACTAGAGATGTCGTGACGGGTCACTAGAGATGTCGTGACGGTCACTAGAGATGTCGTGACGATCACTAGAGGTACCGTGACGGACTACTAGAGATTCGTGACGATCACTAGAGGTACCGTGACGGACTACTGGAGATGTCGTGACGGGTGACTAGAGGTACCGTGACGGACTACTGGAGATGTCGTGACGATCACTAGAGGTACCGTGACGGACTACTGGAGATGTCGTGACGATCACTAGAGGTACCGTGACGGACTACTAGAGATTCGTGACGATCACTAGAGGTACCGTGACGGACTACTGGAGATGTCGTGACGGTCACTAGAGGTACCGTGACGGACTACTGGAGATGTCGTGACGGTCACTAGAGGTACCGTGACGGACTACTGGAGATGTCGTGACGATCACTAGAGGTACCGTGACTGACTACTGGAGATGTCGTGACGGGTGACCAGGCGTCAAGAGAAACGACTCAGCCGGGGGAGGAGGAGGAAAAGCCGACACGGAGGAGACGGAGTACCTGTGCGCCATGCGCACCCCTAACGGCACCTACGAGGTGCAGTTCGACAAGCAGACCTTCGGGTCGTGGTGGAGGATCACGGCGCTGTCCTTCCACGGCTACGTGGCGGAGTCGGTGCAGTTCCCCGGGCGCTGCCTGACCAAGGACTGCTTCGGCCTCTGCCTGACCCCGCCCCTCAGCGAGCGCGAGCGGGCGAGCATCTTCCGGGGCCACTGGGACAAGGCTCGAACCCTGACCATCTACACCCTGCCAGACTTCGCCGTCTGGCACCCCGGGGCCTACGTGAACTAAGGGCAGTGTGTGTGGGGTGGGGGTGAGGGGGGGTCGGAGGGGGGGGGCTGTGCGTGTGTGGACTGGGCCGAGTCATTTCAGGGTGTTGACTGAGTAAGTGGAGTGTGTGTGAACTGCGTTAAGTGGAGTGTGTGGGTTGAGTAAGGGGAGTGTGTTAACTAAGGGGAGTGTGGACTTGGTGGAGTGTATTGACTGAGTAAGTGGTGTGTGTGGGTTGAGTCAGTGGAGTGTGTGTGAACTGAGTCTGGGGAGTGTTTGGAGAGTGAGTGGAACTGTAGATCGCATGGGAATCTTTCTTGTCGTCGTGGGGAGCCCTTTTGGTTCAGTGAGTGAAGCGCTTGGCTGGCTGTGTGGTTGGAGGTGTTTCCCCCGCGTGAGGATTGAAAGTCCTGGTTGTGGCACTAATGCCTTGTGTGCAGCACACTGGGTTTTATTAGGTGTCTCGGGTTTATCATTTAATCCGAAAGACTCATTGTGGCAACCAGGGCTGAGATGGTTACAACATGAGGCTTTGTAACGTCTGTGCAGCAATCCAAATCACTTCAGTACCTGGTTTGTTTTTGGTTAAGGGGAGACCCACGCGAGGCCATGTTTCATTGAATGTCATCCCTGACATGTCGTTCCTGTTTAGTTTGGTACTATAGCGATGTCAGAGTCTCCATGGTTAATCAAGTATCTGACTAGATTGGCTTTTAGAGTGGCATCGCACAAGGCACTGGCTGAAACACTTGGATGCCAGCAGTTTCTGGAATCATAAGTAGAGACCTAAACTGACACGGGGACATGAAAGACTTGTCAAGGGTTCGTTGAAGGAGGTGGGGGGACGTTGCGAGAAATGTATCCTTCACCCAGTGGAGAATTGTATTGTGTCCCGATGTATTGCATTGTCCTGATGTATTGTGTCCTGATGTATTGCATTGTCCTGATGTATTGCATTGTTCTGATGTATTGTGTCCTGATGTATTGCATTGTTCTAATGTATTGTGTCCTGATGTATTGTGTTCTGATGTATTGCATTGTTCTAATATATTGTGTCCTGATGTATTGTGTCCTGATGTATTGTGTCCTGATGTATTGTGTTCTGATGTATTGTGTTCTGATGTATTGTGTCCTGATGTATTGTGTTCTGATGTATTGCATTGTTGTGTACTATATTGTCTTACGTTTTGTCACAACAGATTTTCTCTGTGAAATGCGTGCTGCTCTCCCCCTTTTCATGACAGTGGAAGTTTCAGTTTCCAGGTGTCCAAGCGTGCTGACTGATCCATATGCGCTACAACACATCTACATTAAAAGATAATAAGGACAATTCATTATAACATTGTTGACATAAATTTCTGGACAGACTGATATACTGTTCGATTGTTTTTTCACATAGTTTAAGAGACTAGGTGCTGAATGGGCCAATTGATTTTTATCTTAAACGCTAAGATATTTTTCTTCATTTCTTGGTTTGGTACGGAACTTCTTTTCTATCTTTCTTTTTTTCTTTTTTCTTCTTTTTTTGCATGTTCTATCTGTCGATCAAGCTTTGTAACATCTGCAATACTATGATGCATGTTCATCTGTCTTGGTCAGTTTAGATCGAGTGTGCGTGAACATGTGCGTGATCTACTTGCTTGCGACAGAGAGAGAGAGAGAGACCGGGTGGGGTGTAGTCATGTGCGTATTGAAGCGTATTTATTACGTACGGTTTCAACGTGGGTGTATGTGGGAGCGTTTCCCGCCGAGAAAATAAAAATGCAGCTTGAGCCGTCAGTCTGTCAGTACAGTGTCCGTGAGGGTCTGGATCGAATCCCGCTCTCGCCCTTTCTCCCAATGTGGGTCTGGGTCGGATCCCGCTCTCGCCCTTTCTCCCAATGTGGGTCTGGATCGAATCCCGCTCTCGCCCTTTCTCCCAATGTGGGTCTGGATCGGATCCCGCTCTCGCCCTTTCTCCCAATGTGGGTCTGGATCGGATCCCGCTCTCGCCCTTTCTCCCAATGTGGGTCTGGATCGGATCCCGCTCTCGCCCTTTCTCCCAATGTGGGTCTGGATCGGATCCCGCTCTCGCCCTTTCTCCCAATGTGGGTCTGGATCGGATCCCGCTCTCGCCCTTTCTCCCAATGTGGGTCTGGATCGAATCCCGCTCTCGCCCTTTCTCCCAATGTGGGTCTGGATCGGATCCCGCTCTCGCCCTTTCTCCCAATGTGGGTCTGGATCGGATCCCGCTCTCGCCCTTTCTCCCAATGTGGGTCTGGATCGGATCCCGCTCTCGCCCTTTCTCCCAATGTTTGACTGAAAAATCCAACGAGTATCCAGTCATTCAGATGAGACGACGTTGTAAACTGACGTCCCGTGAACAGCACGCAATGGGCGCACTGAAAAAAGAACCTATGGCAACGAGACAGTGTTGCAAAATTCTGTAGAAGAAATCCACTGTGATAGGAACACCAACATGAGCATGTACTCGAGGCCCGACTTGGGTTGTGCTGCTGATCAGGCATCTGCCTTGCAGAAGAGGTATGGCATAATACTTGTGCTGCTGATCAGGCATCTGCCTTGCAGAAGAGGTATGACATAATACTTGTGCTGCTGATCAGGCATCTGCCTTGCAGAAGAGGTATGACATAATACTTGTGCTGCTGATCAGACATCTGCCTTGCAGAAGAGGTATGACATAATACTTGTGCTGCTGATCAGGCATCTGCCTTGCAGAAGAGGTATGACATAATACTGTATGGATTTGTCCAAATGCAGTGACGGGCGCAACAGCCGAATGGTTAAAGCGTTGGACTTTCAATCTGAGGGTCCCTGGTTCGAATCACGGTGACGGCGCCTGGTGGGTAAAGGGTGGAGATTTTTACGATCTCCCAGGTCAACATATGTGCAGACCTGCCAGTGCCTGAACCCCCTTCGCGTGTATACGCAAGCAGAAGATCAAATACGCACGTTAAAGATCCTGTAATCCATGTCAGCGTTCGGTGGGTTATGGAAACAAGAACACACCCAGCATGCACACCCCCGAAAGCGGAGTATGGCTGCCTACATGGCGGGTTAAAAACGGTCATACACGTAAAAGCCCACTGGCGTATATACGAGTGAACGTGGGAGTTGCAGCCCACGAACGCAGAAGAAGAAGAAGAAGTCCAAATGCAGTGACGCCTCCTTGAGAAACTGAACCTCTCTCATTCTCTCCATCTCTCTCTTCCCTTCCTGTGTATGGAATATGACCAGCAGATGTCTTTGTTTTCTTTACGGTTTTTTTTTTTTCTTCTTTTATTTTGACTTACTTACTTGTGTAAACAACGAGTCTATGTAATAACGCGGTATTCGGTCGTCGGTCTGTGTCTGTGTGTCCATGGTGAAATTTAACATTTTCATTTTCTCTGGAAATACTTTGTCTGCCAATTCCAAATTTGGATTGAAAATAATGGGTAGGAAATCTTCACAGTCATACCAATGATAGCTTGTAAGTCTTCTGGATTAATCTGTATTTCCGGATCATGAACGGTTTATTTCGTTGAGGATCCGGATCCAGAAAATGTCGGGGTTTGAAGACGGCATGACCTCATTTTTTCGTGTTGGCAATTGAAAGAAAAGAAACACAAAGTCTGGACAGAACACATACAGTGACACTTATTACATCATCGTCGTTTTTACGGCATATGAATGATCTTAAGTGGATACTGAATTAACCAGAATGTACATAAAAGAGAAATTGAGTGACCCGTGTTGTAGTTTCTATAACTGAGCCTGTTGAACACGGATCTCCACAGAGCTGGAGAAATGGTTACATGTTGCGGTTTGCTTCAGGCAATTGCCGGCAACGTCTCCTTCACCGCGGACTTTAAAGATTGTCTTAAATGCACGAGATACACCGAAATGACATGATTTAAATGGCATTGTCACCTCGAATTCCGTAATCGATTTTTCACGCCAAGAAAACAAGTTTGAATATCATTTTTTTAACGCCATTGGTAGACGTGCATAGGCGCTGTAAGTCTGCTTACTGTCAACCCCAACATGACTGGTTCGATTCTGCTTTCATGCCTTTTTAAACCCTTTAAAATATCAAATACAGAACACGCTTTGATGACTTTTTGTTGTTTTTTGTCGTTGTTTTTCTTTAGTGTGCATCTCAAGTGAATCTTGAAAAGCCTTGCCTCTCTTGTTTTTCTGTTTGCCCAGAGGGATGGATGTAAAAAATAAGTAGTAATGCTTATCCTCTACCCTCTTTAAATAGAATTCGTTCGTTACATACAGTATCCGCCCTGCCTTGTCTGCTGCAAACACAGAGGACAAAACAACAACAACAGTATCCACCCTGCCTTGTCTGCTGCAGACACAGAGGACAAAACAACAACAACAGTATCCACCCTGCCTTGTCTGCTGCAAACACAAAGGACAAAACAACAACAACAGTATCCGCCCTGGCTTGTCTGCTGCAAACACAAAGGACAAAACAACAACAACAACAGTATCCACCCTGCCTTGTCTGCTGCAAACACAAAGGACAAAACAACAACAACAGTATCCACCCTGCCTTGTCTGCTGCAAACACAAAGGACAAAACAACAACAACAGTATCCACCCTGCCTTGTCTGCTGCAGACACAAAGGACAAAACAACAACAACAACAGTATCCACCCTGCCTTGTCTGCTGCAAACACACAGGACAAAACAACAACAACAGTATCCACCCTGCCTTGTCTGCTGCAGACACAAAGGACAAAACAACAACAACAACAGTATCCGCCCTGCCTTGTCTGCTGCAGACACAAAGGACAAAACAACAACAGTATCCACCCTGCCTTGTCTGCTGCAAACACAAAGGACAAAACAACAACAGTATCCGCCCTGCCTTGTCTGCTGCAGACACAAAGGACAAAACAACAACAACAGTATCCACCCTGCCTTGTCTGCTGCAAACACAGAGGACAAAACAACAACAACAGTATCCACCCTGCCTTGTCTCCTGCAGACACAAAGGACATAACAACAACAACAGTATCTGCCCTGCCTTGTCTGCTGCAAACACAAAGGACAAAACAACAACAGTATCCACCCTGCCTTGTCTGCTGCAGACACAAAGGACAAAACAACAACAGTTTCCACCCTGCCTTGTCTGCTGCAAGCACAAAGGACAAAACAACAACAACAACAGTATCCGCCCTGCCTTGTCTGCTGCAGACACAAAGGACAAAACAACAACAGTATCCGCCCTGCCTTGTCTGCTGCAGACACAAAGGACAAAACAACAACAACAGTATCTGCCCTGGCTTGTCTGCTGCAAACACAAAGGACAAAACAACAACAGTATCCGCCCTGCCTTGTCTGCTGCAGACACAAAGGACAAAACAACAACAACAGTATCCGGGAAGGAAATCTCTGAACAAGGTCTACATGGAGCTTCAGCTGTGAAATGCCTGTGCCCGGTATCATGCAGATCCAGCCGTCAATCACATGAGTGCTGTACTGCCCGAGTTTGCCCCTGTGTGACTTGAACATCACCCATGGACCAAGCTGGCTTCACTATGGTACTCACACACACAGGCCATCTGCTGTCCTGTTCTGGGTGTTTCCAAACTAAATCTCATAAGTTATTTTCTTTGTCCCGAGAGATCCAGAAGGTGCTGTAGGCAGTGTTATAGATTCAGAAATGTAGATCGTACCTACCGTTACTTATTTCTCCACAAAATTAATGTTCGTAGTATTAACGTGATGATGATCACCATCATCATTATCATCATCATTATTGTTAGTACTATATCGTTACCACCATTACTGATACAAAGAAAAGCCAGCTGACAAAGAGTTTATGCTGAAACATCGGTGTGGTGAATGTTTTATTTGTCATATGACCAACACACACACACACACACACACACAGAGAGAGAGAGAGAGAGAGACGTAAACACATGAACTAACAATGGACAGAGATGTACATAAATGTGTATATACTTTATAACAGACACAGTGTGGGAGAGAGACAAGGACGGACACACAAGCAGACGGTCAGAGAGAGAAAGAGAAGTCAGTGGTTGTTTGTGTATAATAGTCAGTGGTTGTTTGTGTATACGAGTCAGTGGTTGTTTGTGTATATGAGTCAGTGGTTGTTTGTGTATAATAGTCAGCAGAACACAAAACAGGATTGTCCAGGAAATGCATCCGGCGAAGATCTAAACATCTGCACGTGTTGTTGAAAATGATATTGGTGACAGCATCAAAAAGTCCCGTTGCCTGTTTTGGGCTGTGGGGGCAGTGAATCATATGCCTATCCCCTGTGTCTAGGGCTCGGCATACGCAAGCGGGACCCAATCCTCTCCTTCCGCCGTTTAACTCACTCAGTATGGCCAGTCCTCTCTTCTCCTCTACACAGACACCTCGGATGTCCAGTGGGTGTCTGAATGACCCAACCTTTAGCTTCCGTCGTCAGAATTGTGGTATTCTTTGTCAACATTCACGTCTTCAGTATAAGAGCCTTCCGCTTGCAATAATTATTTTGATGATGGTAATTGGGGTGAAACGCTGTTAACGTCGTCTCTTTCGCCGTTCGTATGGAAAGAGTTAACCTTCCCCAATCATCCGTTTATAATGTACTATCACCACCTGGGCGGAGAGGAAAATCGGAGTAAAGACCCTTTTCCAAGGACACACCACCATGCCGAAACAGGGCCTCGAACCCTGATCACTGGTGAACACTGCCAACGCTTAACCGTCTCTGTCATGGCGCCCCTCCCCGCCCCCCCCGCCCCCTCCCCGCCGTCACCCCCTGTATACTGCAACACAGCTACAACGACGATAATCATGGCATGAACAACAGCAGAAAACGTGCAGTGTTTGTCATACCTTCTGTTTGTGAAGTGAGTCGCCAGGATCATAAAGATCAGCGCCAAAGCAACAGCTGTAGGAACTGCAAATACGATCCAGATTGCCGAAAATGAGGTGGAACAAATATAACAATGAAATGAATTAATAAAGAAGAAGAGGAAGAAAATGAGTATTTTGCATATCACGTGTTTGTATTCCCTTCTAGATGAGTCTGTGTGTGTGCGTGCGTGTGTGTGAGTGTGTATGTGTGTGTATGAGTGAGATCTTCAGTTTAACGTCTATTCACTGTAAGTGTTATCAATGTGTGTGTTAGTGTGCATGTGTGTGTGTGAAAACAACAGTGACATTGTGTAAACAACAGGCACTGACATTTGCAGATTTTCAAATTCGTGCGCCCCTTGCGCTGCCTTTGTGTGTGAGTGTGCGTTCGTGTATGTATGTGTGTGCGTGCGTGTGTACGTGTGCGTGGGTGGTGGGAAGGATGTGGTGTGGCGAATCAGAAGGTGGGTGGGGTTCGCGTGCGTGTGTGTGTGTGTGTGCTTGTGTGTAGTGTATACCTGCGTGTAAGTGAGTGTGTGCTTGTGTGTAGTGTATACCTGCGTGTGAGTGTGTGTGTGTGTGGTGACGTACCGTTCCCCAGGTGGCCAGGCCATGGGTCAGTGTGGTGGTCATGGAGAAAGCTGTCCGCCCTGCCCCCACCACCCTCCCCCACTCCCCCCTCCACCTCACAGAGACGTCTGTTGCTGTTCCGTTGACTCCGTCTGTGCCCAGTGTTAAAGCGTGCAAATATCGTCATCCTTAATCATCACTGTACGCGTACAATACAAAATATCAGTTCCCCGACAAAAAAAAAAAAGTTTCCTGTATTTGCTCTGTTTCCACTATTTCAGTACACCATTTGACTATCCAGTAGTACTCACTGCCCAACAGGAAAACCCAGGGGGTAGACTGGAGAATAAGATACGGCGGCAATTTTTCGACGCGGTTTGTTTTTTGTTGTTGTTTTTTTTGTTTTTGTTTTGTTGTTTTTTAATTCCCGACAATTTGTATCAGTCGCTGAGGGTGTATGTCGTCGCTGTGTGTGGAAGGTTAGGGGTTTTTTTCGTTCTGTTTTTTTTTTTTTTTTTTTTCTTTTTTTAAGTAAGATGATTGTTGATATCTTTATCCACCCTCAGCTCTCTCTCTCTCTCTCTCTCTCTCGATACCTTCCACATCGCCTCTCCACCTTTAATCCCTCACCCAATGTGTCCGCACACATTGTATGTGTGTGTGTGTGTTCCATCCCGTTATTTACCATCATTATTAAGTGTGGAAAGATGCGTGACGAACTGACGAACACTAGGAGACAAACAGCAGAGGCGGAGGATGCTAAGGGAACTGACCTGTATCACATCCAGTCAACACCCCCGAAAATATGTATGGAGTATATTGAAAATGACTGCAGAAAAAAATATCTCACGTCTGTTTCAGTCTATGTAAAACTTAAACCAAGTTAAAGATATTAAAAACAACCTTTAAAAAGTTCTTCAACGTCTGTTTCAGTCTATGTAAAACTTAAAGATATCAAAAACAACCTTTAAAAAATTCTTCAACGTCTGTTTCAGTCTATGTAAAACTTAAATCAAGTTAAAGATAGTAAAAATAACTTTTTTTTTACAAAAAATATCTCATGTCTGCTTCAGTCGAGGTAAACTTTTAATCGAGTAAGAAATATTGATTGCCTTCAGAAAAAGAAGTAGGTATAGGTACATCAGGGACAGGTATAGGTACATCAGGGATGCCATCATGGAACACGGTCTTCATTAGGTAACATGTGAAATGTTTGGAAAAGGGAACTCTGAACAGCTGAACAACAAAACTGTTTCAATTCCTCAAGGCGGCGTCGCAGTATTCGGACAAATCCACTTCCTCTGCACAACATATTCCAGGCTGATGCCTGACCAGCAACATAACCCAACGTGCTTGGGTAGGCTTTGGGTGCATGCATGTGTATCTGTGTAACTACCAGAAAGGATTTCTTGGGTAGGCTTTGGGTGCATGCATGTGTATCTGTGTAACTACCAGAAAGGATTTCTTGGGTAGGCTTTGGGTGCATGCATGTATATCTGTGTAACTATCGGAGAGGATTTCTTGGGTAGGCTTTGGGTGCATGCATGTATATCTGTGTAACTACCAGAAAGGATTTCTTGGGTAGGCTTTGGGTGCATGCATGTATATCTGTGTAACTACCAGAGAGGATTTCTTGGGTAGGCTTTGGGTGCATGCATGTGTATCTGTGTAACTATCAGAAAGGATTTCTTGGGTAGGCTTTGGGTGCATGCATGTGTATCTGTGTAACTATCAGAAAGGATTTCTTGGGTAGGCTTTGGGTGCATGCATGTGTATCTGTGTAACTATCAGAGAGGATTTCTTCAATAGAATTTCTCCACATGACTAACACCAGAAAGAAAGTAGCCACGAAATGATACGAATATATCACATATGTTGCTCACGATCAGTTAGCACTAGGTTTTGACACGTCATCATGTCATGTTAACCATGTGATTATGATGTCACGTCAAGATGATGTTATCAGTTAAAAAGTAGCAGTGATAGACACACTTAGTTTTTCTCCCTTCTTCCCCCCCCCCCCCTCCCGTTTCTAGAACAAGCCGATGATGTCATCACATGGGCTTAACTTGGTGTCAAACGGAACACGTTCAGTACAGAATCCCCCCAGCCCGCCACCTCTCTCTGTCTCCCACGCCCCACCCCCGAATCTGTGCGTGCGTGTGTGCAGTGTATGTGTGGGTGCGTGCGCACATAAGTGAGAGAAAGAGAGGAAAACAAACATAGCCCAGACTATGCCCAGCTGTGGTCGTCATTTGCCTTTATTGCAGGTCAGCGGGTAACGTGCATCAGACGGTAATACAAGGACAAAAGTCGCAGAATCACACATACGGTATTGTTTTATCTTGCATTTAGAAAACGAACAAAAATACGTTGTGTACACATCCATGCCCAACGTAATTTTTACCTTGTATTTAGAAAACGAACAAATTCACGTTCTAAACACAGTCATTTACCCAATGTAACTGAAACCTGTCAGCTTCTGACCCGTACACCGATGCAGAATACCAACTAGTTACCCACCTGTGTTACTGAATGACTTAGGTACGAAACATGGCAAACAAACCATGAAAGCGTCACTAACAGTTCTTCCAAGATGTAGCTTTCTGAAACTTCAGCGGAAACAGACAACGAAACGACACGAAAGAACAAGTCATTGGATAATCCCACTGTTTTCGTCGTTCACAGACTTGTTCAAAGCCTTGTTTCACAATTAAAATTTTCTAACAGCCGTTTATCGTCAAATACATTTTTCATGGTTTAAAAATTGTTTTAAAATCTCAGTTACTTACGTTTTTGTTTTGTTTTTTTGTTCGATAAGAGGTAGACTAAAAACTGGAGCGTTCTGATAAAACTTACTTGGTAAAACCAACTCGCAGTATCTCACGACCTCTCAAATTTCTATGGAGATTTTTTAAGAGTCCTAGTTCTTTATAGTCTTTCTTCTTTTCAGCATCTTTCGTCTCCAGCAACACTGGCTCATAACCGTGTGTGTGTGTGCGTGCGTGCGTACATGTGTGTGTGCGTGCATGCGTACGTGTGTGTGTGTGTGCTTGCGTGTGCGTGTGTGCGTGCTTCCGGTCAATGGAAGACCCCCCACACTCGTTAACTCTCCACACTAACAAGCTGTCGTGCGTGCAGTATGTGTGCATGGATCAGAGGATTGGGGGAAAGTGGATGAAGGAGGGAGGGAAGGAGGGGGATACGGAAAGGGGAGAGGGAAGGAGAGCGGAAGGAGGGCGGGAGGAGGGGAGAAGGGCGGAAGGAGAGGGGTCACGCCAGTCCTGGGCAGTGGAAGAAGAGGAGGTGGTGGAGCGGGAGGTGGAGGAGGAGGACTTGGACTCCTTCCTGCTCCTCGCTTCCCTCCGTTCCCGGCGCAGCGCGGCGCGCGCCATGAAGCGGGCGATGTGGTTTGGCGACAGCCCGGCGCTGTTGCGGGCCTGAGGGTCGGCCCGGTAGTCCAGCAGCAGCAGGGTCACGTGCAGGTGGCCCCGAAAGGCGGCATAGTGCAGCGGCGTGTTGTCTCCCCTGGCCGTGCGGGCGTCCACCGGGGCGCCGTGACCTAGCAGCGTGGCGGCGGTGACCGTCAACCCCCGCGCGGCGGCCACGTGCAGGGCGGTCTCCCCGTCCCCGCCCCCCATCACGTCCAGCCTGGCGCCCCGCCCCGCCAGCACCTCCACCACCTTCACCTGTTGGCACACACACACACACACACACACACACACACACCACATACACCCACCACACACACACACAACCACCACCAACACCATCACTACACACACACACACACACACACACACACACACACACACACACTCACACACACACAACCATCACCACACACACACACACACAACCACACACACACACACACACACAACCACCACCATCACTACACACACACACACACACAACCACCACCACCACCACACACACACACACACACACACACAACCACCACCATCACCACACACACACACCACCACCACCACCACCACACACACACACACACAACCACCACCATCACCACACACACATACACACAACCACACACACACACAACCACCACCACCACCACACACATACATACACACACACACAACCACCACCATCAACACACACACACACACACACACACACGGACACAACCACCACACACACACACACACACACACACAACCACCACCACCACCACACACATACATACACACACACACAACCACCACCATCAACACACACACACACACACACACACACACACACGGACACAACCACCACACACACACACACACACACACACACACACACACACACACACACACACACACACACAACCACCACCATCACCACACACACACACCACCCATGCCAGCGTTCGATGGGTTGTGGAAACAGAACATACCCAGCATGCACACCCCTGAAAACGTGCACGGCTGCCTACATGGCGGGGTAATTAAACAAAACTGTCATTGAAGTAAAACCTTACATGTATGATTGTGTGAGTGTGTATGTGTGCGTGCCTGAAATGTGAATGATACAGGAAACGAATGATGAGCGCCAAATGGCAGCCGTCAGTCGGCTCCATCCAGGTGTGCAACCTGTTGTGTAAATGACCCCGCGTTTGTAAAGCGCCAAAAGAGCTTGGCCTCCGACCGAGATTAGGCGCCATATAAGTATTCATATCAGTCATCATCATTCGTCAAGCTGAAACAACTGGTTGGCCTTCGCCGCTTTGTTTGTCGGTCAAGTTAAGTCTTGCTGGGCGAACGAGAAGCATCAACGCTGGGGCACAAGCACAGCAAGACTTCAGTGCCCCAGCGTTGATGCTTCTCGTTCTCTCTCCGTTGACTTCTTCCTCCACCACTCGTTCATTTTCTCCACTTTATTTATATCTCAGCTTAGTTTTGTTCAAAACTCATGTATGTTCACGTCTTAACTTCTGTCTATGATGACATCCGTCACATATTCAGTATGTACATGCGTCAGGACAGGACTTTATATAAGATTTTCTTGTTGTCCTGTTCATCGATATCTGTGTTATATTGTGACATGTTCCAAATAAAAATACTGTTTAAACCAAAAACAAATGGAAACAGAAAGGTGTGTCTCAGGACCTGGTCCATCTGGCAGGCCTTGTGCAAGGGCAGGGCGTCGCCCACGGGCAGGTCGGGCGAGGCGCCGTGAGCCATCAGCACGGCCACGATGTCGGCGTGGCCCAGGCCGCACGCCAGGTTCAGGAGGGCGCTCTTCCGGGGCTCGCCCAGCATCCTCTCTTCCTGTTCCAGCACCTGGAAGACCCCCAGGTACTCCACGGGCCGGAACATCCGGTGGGCGTCCACCAGCACCTCCAGCAGCATGCGGTCCTGCAGGGCCTGGGGGAAGGTGTACAGGATTGGGAAGGCCACCAGCGGAGCGTCCGGCAAGGAGAAGGCGCTCCTCAGGCACTCCAGTGTATGGCGGCCGTAGTTCCTGGGCTGGTTCTGCAGGCGCCACACCCCCATGTCCAACAGGCCGCTCTCCACCTGCCAGCGCGCCACCGTTCTGGCCACCTCCGCCACCACGGGCAGGTGGCCTCTCAGGACGGCCACATGCAGAGCCGTGTCGCCGTCGCCCGTCCTCCTGAAGATGTCGGCCCCGCCGGCTATCAGCAGCCGGACCACCTCCGTGTCGCCCAGCATGGCGGCCCAGTGCAGGGGGGTCATGCCGCTGTGGTCTCCCGCGTTGGGGTCCCCGCCCCGGCACAGGATGAGGCCGACCAGGCGGGTGTTGCCCGAGGTGGCCGCCATGTGCAGGCACGTCATCAGGTCCGTGCTGCAGGTTTGGAGCAGCGGGGGCGGCACCTGCTGCCGTGCCCAGTCACTGTCCAGCAGCTCCCGGACTTCCAGCTCCTTCCCCTCCCCGCACAGGAGGTGCAGCCTCTCCACGGACAGGTCCATGTTTGTCGTCTGCTTCCTGCACGCACACACAGCACGCGTGCAAGCGAGCACATACACGCACAGAGAGCACGCGCGCGCGCGCGCACACACACACACACACACACACACAGTGAGAGAGAGAGACGGGGGGAAAGAGAGATACAGACAGGCACAGGCGCGCGCGCGCACACACACACCACACACACGGAGTGAGACACCACACACACACGGAGTGAGACACCACACACACACACACACACACGGAGTGAGACACCACACACACACACACACACACGGAGTGAGACACCACACACACACACACACACGGAGTGAGACACCACACACACACACACACACACACCACACACACGGAGTGAGACACCACACACACACACACACACACACACACACACACACACACACACACGGAGTGAGACACCACACACACACACACACACACGGAGTGAGACACCACACACACACACACACACGGAGTGAGACACCACACACACACACACACACACGGAGTGAGACACCACACACACACACACACACACGGAGTGAGACACCACACACACACACACACACGGAGTGAGACACCACACACACACACACACACACACACCACACACACGGAGTGAGACACCACACACACACACACACACACACACACACACGGAGTGAGACACCACACACACCACACACACGGAGTGAGACACCACACACACACACACACACGGAGTGAGACACCACACACACACACACACACACACACACACACGGAGTGAGACACCACACACACACACACACACGGAGTGAGACACCACACACACACACACACACACACCACACACACGGAGTGAGACACCACACACACACACACACACACACCACACACACGGAGTGAGACACCACACACACACACACACACACACGGAGTGAGACACCACACACACGGAGTGAGACACCACACACACACACACACACGGAGTGAGACACCACACACACACACACACACACGGAGTGAGACACCACACACACACACACACACACACGGAGTGAGACACCACACACACACACACACACACGGAGTGAGACACCACACACACACGGAGTGAGACACCACACACACACGGAGTGAGACACCACACACACACACACACACGGAGTCACACACACACACACACACACACACACACATGATGATTATGTACAGCTGACAGGTCAGTCACAGTTGGTAGGAAGTGGTAGGGTTCACTGGATAAAACATGAGACACTTCGTGGATTTATTTCCTGAACACGTTATTTAATGTGTAACAATTTATTGTCTTAAGTAATTTCAACCTGTTCATGATGTGCTTTATCGTACTATGTGAGTATTTATAACGAGCATATGACTGCACAAATCAATGGCCACGAGAATTGATAAAATAAACCTTTGTTGGTTGATTTGATTGAATAACTAACTTGAGACAGGCTAGTTAAATTCAAAGGTAAAGCAGTTGCTTAAATGTGTGTGTGTGGAGGTGGGGGGTGGGGTGGTGGTAGGGGTAGGCTAAACTTCAACAAATTGGTTTTCTTTGTAAATTAGCCATATCGATACCAAAATTAGTTTAAAATACTTTATTCCTTCCAGAAAACGGAGCGTGGCTGCCTGCATGGCGGGGAAAGGCGAACCTGACCTGCTGTGGCGCAGCACAGGAACGCAGAAAAACTGGCCGCCAGATGTTTTTCTTTCTTTCAGTTTCAGTTTCAGTTTCAGTAGCTCAAGGAGGCGTCACTGCGTTTGGACAAATCCATATACGCTACACCACATCTGCCAAGCAGATGCCTGACCAGCGGCGTAGCCCAACGCGCTTTCTTTCAGAGCGGACAAAGTAAAAATGTGAAAGGAAATATTGCCTAATATTATTTGTTGCCATAACTTTTTTTCTTTCTTTTTTTTTTCAGGGGTGGGGGTTTGGGGGAGGGGACAGGGGAGATTGTGAGGGGGACATACTGCGGCTTTGATTGTGAGAGGAGGTTTTGTTGTGAGACTGAGGGTGTGTGTGTGTGTGTGTGTGTGTGTGTGTGTGTGTGTGTGTGTGTGTGTGAGTGTGTGTGTGTGTGTGTGTGTGTGTGAGTGAGTGTGAGTGTGTGTGTGTGTGCGTGCGTGGGTATACGCGTGTGTATGTATGCATGAGTGCGTGCGTGGTTGCGATTGAACAGAGACGACGGGGGGCAAGATTTCCCTTGTCCACCCCCTCCATTAACAATGGTCAGTCTGCTTTCACAATTGAGGTCAGAGTGATTATAACAATACCCACTCTCTAAGTTTATCGAAGAAAAACACACATCCACTTTTTTTTTCTCCATGGGTAAGTGGGTGGTGGTGGTTCTTTCTGCGTTGTCCTCCCATCTCAGGGGTGTGCAGTCTGGACGTGTACCTGTTTCCTCGACTCACCGAACGCTAACATGAATCACAGGATCTTTAACGTGCGTATTTGATCTTCTGCTTGCGTACACACACACACACATGCACTGGCAGGTCTGCACGTTTGTTGACCTGAAAGATGGGCCCTGGAAAAATCTCCACCTTCAGCCCACCAAGTCCGCCCAAACCGGGCATTGAACGCGGGAGGCTGGGGCCAAAATCCACTGCTCTGATCATTCCGCCACCGTGCCTTTCTGGTTTCATCATCAAACATTCTTTGTCAGTGCTGTACCACATCTGCTTAAAACTTCTCTTTCTATTGAGTTTCGTAAAAAGCACATGCCTGAACTTTCCATTAACCCCAAGACGGTGATCAAGTGCTTGGGAGCCTTGTTTCTATATTGTATTTGTACTTGTATTTCTTTTTATCACAACATATCTCTCTGTGTGAAATTCGGGCTGCTCTCCCCAGGGAGAGTGCGTCGCTACACTACAGCGCCACCCATTTTTTTGTATTTTTTCCTGCATGCAGTTTTATTTGTTTTTCATATCGATGTGGATTTTTCCACAGAATTTTGCCAGGAACAACCCTTTTGTTGCCGTGGGTTCTTTTACGTGCGCTAAGTGCATGCTGCACACGGGACCTCGGTTTATCGTCTCATCCGAATGACTAGCGTCCAGACCACCACTCAAGGTCTAGTGGAGGGGGAGAAAATATCGGCGGCTGAACCGTGATTCGAACCAGCGCGCTCAGATTCTCTCGCTTCCTAGGCGGACGCGTTACCTCTAGGCCATCACTCCACAGATATATAAAAACATTAACGTGAAATGAAGCAGAATGTGTAATCAAGATAAACAACTAAGTAAATAAGAAATACAATTAAATGAAAAATACAACAGAGCACACAGCAATCAAAGGTAATGTCCAATTTTAGCGTCCAAAATTATTGCACCTATTGCTTACATGTTCATGGTCAGTGGGACGATAAAGGGAAAAAGCAAGATAGTGTCACGTTAGTTTAGTGACTAAATGTGCATCAAAACTGAGTAAAATTACGTACAAAATAGTGTCGAAATCCACTGAAAATGGGTTACATCTACTAATGCTGATATCGTTTCATACATGCACAACAACTGCCGATAAGAATGAGTGCAATAATTTAGGATGCTAAAATTGGTATATAATTATCATAATCGACCACTTACTTGTTAAGTGTTGCGTCGTGCTTGACCTTGAAAAAAAAAGAAAGAAGTGAACCCCGACCCAAAGAATCATATTAGTAAAGTGACAATTCACTGCGCTCCACCAACTCACCCCCCCCCCCCCTCCGTCAAAAAGAAGGTGAAAATGTTACTTCCCGTGAGGAACACCGCAACTCTCTGTCACCATGATTGTGTGAACACTGTTGGCTCCGCTCAGCAAGTTACAGTGGGGGTCAAGCAACACTTCTCTTCACAGGTCAGATTGCGTGTGTGTGTGTGTGTGTGTGTGTGTGTGACCATGCAGTGTATTTGTATGAATGTTATTCTCTGTGTGTGTGTGACGGGGAGGGAAGCAGGGGGCTGCGTGCATTGTGTGTGTGTCGTGGAGGGGGGATGGGGGTTGGGGGGCTGGGGGGGGGGGAGGAGGGGGGTAATGTGTGTTATGCAGTATGTGTCTGTGTGTGTACGTGTTGGTGTATGTGTGTATTTATGTTCGCGTGTGTGTCAGTACGTGCGTGTGTGTGTGTGTGTGCACTGCCTTCTTGAATGCGTGTCTGCGTGTGCACGCGTACGTGTGAATGTTACGTGTGTGTATGTCTACGTGTTGAAAACCTGAATGTTGTAAGTTGAATGTGTAGTTGGAGTCCACGCTGTTCATGTTCTCGCGCCAGGTGTTCAGTGTACACGACTGCATGGATTTCATTTCAGTTGCGTTTTCGGTTTTGATCAGATTTGAATATTGCAGTCAGTGTTACTCTGTGTGTGTGTGTGTGTGTTCGTGCGTGCGCGAAATTTCAAGCGGTTTGTGTGTGTGTGTGCGTGTGTGCGCGCTCGCTCGCTCGCGTGTGAAATTTCAAGCAATTTGTGTGTGTCAAGATTTTATTATGGTAAATGGAATAAGCAACAATTGCTTTTTTTTTTTTACATCAAGCCATCTGTGTGTGTGTGTACGCGCGCGCGCGCTCATGTGTGTGTGTGCACGGGCTCATGGTGCAGGCGAAAGGATCACGTGACGGATAAACTGTTAGAATCCACTCACACAGGATCACTGACATTGCATTGGGGTGGTTTGGTCCGCTGTACTCTCTCACATACACAGTGGCACGCGTGCGCGCGCACACACACACACGCGCGCGCGCACACACACGCACACACCAATAAAAGATGGAATGACAATTTTTATTCAAAATGGCAAAAGCGAAAAAGCAGCAGACGAACACCACATGAAAAAGAATTTTTTAAAGCATTAGATCTGAGCAATGAAAAAAATTGATATGTCCAAATGGACCCTTCGATCTCTACCAACTTGGTCCTAATTATCAAACAAGCCAAAAAAATAAACTTTTATGGCTTTATATAGTTATATATTACTGCATGTAAATGATTGTGTATACTATGTGGTTCATTTAATTCAAGTCAACATTTCAGTATTTTTTGTCTGCTGTGATTACTGCATGTATGATTCCAACTGTGATTATTGCATGTCTTGTTTTCCATTAGTGTGAAGGCGTTTTGTGCTTTTCATCAACACATACTGAAAGGCTGTGACTCTTATTTTCAGCTTTTGTGTTTTATACCACAAACTGATTTCTCTCATCAAAGATAATATTAATAATTTTTAAAAAATAAAAAATACTCAATATTCTGGAAGAAAAGAGAGACGAGAATATACTGAGGCTTCTTATATGATCTGAAACTATTTAAACAACAAACAGTATCTATTAGTCAATTAATAGCTAAGCCATGAATTAAATTTCTTGCTTCGTTACTGCAAACATAAATCGGAAATTTAAGCAATCCAGTTTCTGTGTACAGATTGCTATTCCAAGAAATCACAAGTGGCTTTTTTTGTTTTCTTTCTTTCTTTCTTTTTTCTGATGTAAATCACAAATGGCTTTTTTTTTTTTTTTTTCTTTTGTTTTTCTTTTTTTTTCTTTTTTTCTGATGTAAATCACAAGTGGCTTTTTTGTTTTCTTTCTTTTCTTTTTTTTTATGATGTAGATTAAAGTTTGCCAAATTTTTAAAAACCACACGAATGAAATGATGTGAAACACTATTTTTGCAGTTGCATTTCTCCCAGTTTCTACTGTCACCTCCTGTCACCACATCTCTGGCTCTCTTTATCAAAGTGTAAAAGGTTAACAGGTTTAAAGTCCCATAGCCTTTTACTGAATTTATATCCACTGTTGTCTAGGTCTCCGCACAGGAAGGCAGGTTTGAATCTTCTCCTTCCACCAATTTAAACTTTTACTACTGAAGTCAGGTAGCCATTCACACCTGGGTGGAGTGAGGAAGACTGGAGTCCAGTCTCTTTCCTAAGGACACAACACCGTGCCGAGACAGGGCCTCCAACCCTCATCACTGGTGTACACTGGATCACAAGTCCAACAGCTAACCGACTCTGTGATGGTGCCACCTGTGTGTGTGTGTGTGGGTGGGTGTGTGTGTTTGTGTGTGTATAGACTGATGCCAACAACTAGGTAATAGATATTGATGTATGTTTTTAAAACTAATAAAATTCATGAATAAAAAATTTTTAAAAAGGATTAGAAATTCAGCAAACCAGGCACTTAAATACAGCAATGAAGACAACGGTGACCTCACAAACATGGCACATCAGCTGACGACACTCACAATTATATGGACAAGCACTGAAAACACTACAATGCTATTGGTAATACAGTGGTATACACACACACATATAGACACAAACAATGACATGTCTCGCCAGTTTCAACACCAGCAAGTGGGAAATGCTTGGCTCTTTTGTAGACTCAAGACCCAACAGGAAGACGACATAAACATTCCATGGCCGTCCTTTTGTTCAATGGAGTGGTGAGAGAAAATGACAGTGATTTCTGGTTGCTTCTCTAATCAATGGAAACATATTTAACGTCAGAATGAAAAGTACACATTGTGACAAATGTCAATTGCATTTTCTTGGGGTTTTTTTTTGTTAATCAGTGCTGACATTTTCACAAGTTACACATGACAAATATCAATAGTAGTTTTTTAATCAATGGTAACATTTTCACATCAAAATGAAAATTACACATTATGACAAATGGCTTTATTTTTTCTCCAACAATTACATTTTCACATCAGAATGAAAATCATGCATTATGACAAATGGTAATTGCTGGTTTTTATGTTGTGATTTTGTTTTAATCGATGGCAATATCTTCACATCAGAATGAAATTACATGGGATGATAAATGACAATCCTTTTCCCTTTTCCCCCTTATATCAATGGTAACATTTTCACATCAGAATGAAAATTACACACAACAAATGTCTTTTTTTTCCCCCCAGTCAATGGTAACATTTTCACATCAGAATGAAAATTACACACAACAAATGTCTTTTTTTTCCCCAATCACTGGTAACATTTTCACATCAGAAAACTTTCTTGTGAGAGGTCAATCATGTTTGATGACAGATGGCTAGGAACAAAACTGACACCATCCCGTTATCAGTGGACATCCGAGATTCGAACCAGACCACTGTGGTTACCACAAAGCATAATCGGTAATTAATATCTGTAACGGCCACATCCAACACAAATGTAAACTTACATTTCTTGCCACATTAAAACTTGATTGCATGGAAACCATGACACTGCTGACTAACAAGGAAGTGGTGGTGGTTCACATGAATCACTACCACGTATGACAATACTGAATAAAGCCCAAAGGGAAGCGAATGACTTTCACAAAACGGTCGAATGACTAGTACTGGATTTCCACACGTTAAATTACCTGTCTGAATATTCAAACAAAGATACAGAAAAAAAAGAACAAAACACACACATACACAAAAACACAACTACAATCTATCCCCCAAAAATGTGCCAGTAAACAAATCAAGAAAAAAAATCACTGTGTACAAAAAACAAAGGGTTATTTCCCTTGCTCCTGTACAAAATCTGTCTCTGAATACTACTACTACTATAATAACAAAAAAAAAAAAAAAGGTTATCAAATAACAACAGAATTCTGTAATAAGGCAGCTGCCAGGAGGTGGGAAAGAGAAATTCAGGCTTTTTCATCCACCGTTCTTTTCATCCACATGGACTGGGAGCTTGCATACAAACTTTCCTCCGCACACTACCCCCCCCCACCCACCCCCCACACCCCATCTTGTTCATGGGTAGCAACATTCACTAACTGTTTTGAACAAACAGAAACTGGATTTTTATGAATCACCTTCTTCATACTGCTATTCTGATAAGTTTCCAACTCTGGTTTCGAGGGGAAGTTTTTCATGGACACACTTAAAAGTCATTTTTATTAACCAAGACTTGCAGTTGAAAGCAAAAAAAAAAAAAAAAAAGAGGAAAAAAAAGTGCACTGTTTCAGAGGTGTCTCTGACTCAATGTTTTTTGTTTGTTTGTTTTTTTAACTGTATACCTCAACAAACCAAAAATAATTGTGTCTGTTCAGATCCCAGATACTATGAACATTTCCTTATCATATTTGTTACTTTTTCTCCACATGTGTATTCAAACACAAACATATAGGCACAAAACACTGATGCAGGCAGACACAGACATATTCAATCTGAAATCAGTGTTTCCAGTAAGCAACATGAAGCAAACAAGCTGTGCTGCTCAGAACTGAAATATCTCATGGTATCAACAAACAAAAACAAAAAAAAATCTATTTCAAGAGCAGTTTATCATTATGATTACAAACAAATATGTAAAAGGAACCCCGCTTTCTGGCAAGAAGTGTAATTCACATAATAAATGCTTTGACAGTAAATACCACACGTCATTTTCATCGTTATGCTCCCACCATGATCCCACAGCTGACATGGAGATCGATGACAACTGTCAGTATGTATGGTATCCAGACAAAGTGCTACATATCTGACACATCTTCTGATCACATCCTATACTTTTCACACTCTTGAAAGCAATCTAAGAAACTCTGTGGTCATAACAGTGTATTAAAAACCTTGAAACCACACAACACAGCCATGGATTTCCAAGTCATGAAATAAACTAAAATGAAAATATTTATTTTCAACACTTTTGTTTCATGTGACACTGCCAAAAATGTTATTTGATAACTGGGGTGTGGTGTAAGGAGTGGTTTAACACAGTAAAATTCAAATGCAAAAGGGCAGACGATGGGTTTTTTTCACAGAAGACTCCCCAACAGATCATTCCTATTTCCACTCAACTGTCACCCAGTGTAAACAGAAAACTGTGGTATAAGTGCTCTGCAACAGTCTCATTCCAAAATTCTGCGACAAAAAACACTACTTGCCAAACCTCAGCTGCTCCCTGACCTGCTGAAGACGACCACTTGCCCCTTCAAATTTCATATATTTCAGTAAAACTGTTACGACCTGTGGCAATGTGCTAACAAAAAAAATACAAAAAGAAAATGTTCCTCTAATTTCTACCACTGTAGAAATCTGACCAACCAGACCTGTCTGCATGCAAGAATCAGTGATGCGCAAAATGGGACAAAGAATGGACAGAGGGGAAAGTCAACACACCAGTCGATAAATCCTCACCCTCGTGGTAATGGGCAGAAAGACAAACCATGTTCAGAAAATAACCACACCTCAATTTCCACGGCAGTTATTAACAATAATGAAATCAATTTTTATCTGAAACAAACTGTGTCTGATCAGTAACCTGGAGAGAAAAAAACAAAAACTGGGTTGATTCGTATTCTTTAAAATGTGGACGTTTCCAAAAGGCACTGACACAATACATTGATCATACAATTATGGGACACATTGTACACGACACCAATGGGAAGAAGTGGGCGGGTATCTCCAGGAAAAAGGCAAAGGTGTCATGTGGCATCAGGTGTGGGATGAATGGATCGTAAATCAAACACATTCAAAAAGATTGTCTATCACCATAACTACACCCAATCAAACACGCATGCCTGCACAACATGTCCAAAAAAGGCCTGCTCAACAGCATGGCATCATGGGACAGCAGGTGTCTGCAGTGTGTCAACCTGTGTAGTGTTGGCTTGAAAACAACACGTAAACGTCACAACCCTTGTCAGTTTTTGCACACATACACAATCCATCTGGACAACGCAGCTCTTTCTTTTCTTTCTCTTATGTTGCTTGTATATAACCCAGTTGACCACATGAGGCCGTATCAGGGATATAAGACTTCATATCTGTTTGACTGTGAATGTATGGAGTGCGTGTGTGTGTGTGTTTGTGTGTGTGTGTGTATTGTATGCATGAATGTGTGCATGCTCACTCATGTGTGGGGGGTGGAGGGGGGGGCGGCCTGCAAGGGTGGAGTGTGGTTGGAAAATGACCAGGACATGAAAGACAACTTCAAAAAGCACACCAAAACAGACCACATGCACACAAATACAGCCCCCCACCTTCAAATAGTACTTCACAGTCCTGAAGAATTCTGCATTTGTTCAAATAATTCATGGAAAAATCTCACAAGCTAGAAACACAATAAATAAATACACAAACAAATAAATTTTAAAAGTAATCAGAAAGCTGACAATGAAGACAAAAATCTTTGGCTGGATGGTTGGGTTCAATTGAAATATTTAGGGTGACAATTAGCAAGACATTTTACATGCTGAGTTTCATGTCATAAACATAAAAAAAACAAATTGGAAAAAAACACTTAAAAAGAACACAACAAACTACACACACAAGCAGACACACACAAAGTGAAAGTCATGTACATACCTATAAAAAAAAAAAAATTTTAACCTAAAAAAACTGTTGATTGTTATGGCAATTTTACTGACAAAATCTGAAAAGCAACAAATAAAAAAGAACACTGATCACTCCTAGATTTGAACTCCGATTCAATCAAAAGTGGAGCTGCTACAACACTTGAAGCAAAATCATTTTTAACAGCAAAGTGATTACAACACATCTGAAAAAGCAGGAAAATATAAAACATAAGCAAAATGAATGTATGATTCTGACATTGTTTAATGCTGCGTCAGTACAAGTAAGCCGACGGAACCACCAGGAAGCTGAACATCTCTCCATGTGGGTGTCCTTTCAAAAATACATCTGCTCAGAGCCAAATATCTTCCACAATATGGTCAGCTGAAAGGTTGAAGGTCCCATTGCTTTTACAGCGATCAGGGCAGTGAATTCATATCCACTGTGTCTAGGGCTTGGCATTGGAAGGTGGGGCAGTGAATTCATATCCACTGTGTCTAGGGCTTGGCATGGGAAGGTGGGGCAGTGAATTCATATCCACTGTGTCTAGGTCTCGACACAGGAAGGTGGGACAGTGATTTCATATCCACTGTGTCTACAGCTTGGCATGGGGAGGTGGGGCAGTGAATTCATATCCACTGTGTCTAGGGCTTGGCATAGGAAGGTGGGGCAGTGAATTCATATCCACTGTGTCTAGGGCTTGGCATGGGGAGGTGGGGCACTGAATTCATAACCACTGTGTCTAAGGCTCGACACAGGAAGGTGGGGCACTGAATTCATATCCACTGTGTCTAGGGCTTGGCATGGAAGGTGGGGCACTGAATTCATATCCACTGTGTCTAGGGCTTGGCATGGGAGGTGGGGCACTGAATTCATATCCACTGTGTCTAGGGCTTGGCATGGGAGGTGGGGCAGTGAATTCATATCCACTGTGTCTAGGGCTTGGCATGGGGAGGTGGGGCAGTGAATTCATATCCACTGTGTCTAGGGCTTGGCATGGGGAGGTGGGGCAGTGAATTCATATCCACTGTGTCTAGGGCTTGGCATGGGAGGTGGGGCACTGAATTCATATCCACTGTGTCTAGGGCTTGGCATGGGAGGTGGGGCACTGAATTCATATCCACTGTGTCTGGGGCTTGGCATGGGAGGTGGGGCAGTGAATTCATATCCACTGTGTCTGGGGCTTGGCATGGGAGGTGGGGCACTGAATTCATATCCACTGTGTCTAGGGCTTGGCATGGGAGGTGGGGCACTGAATTCATATCCACTGTGTCTAAGGCTCGACACAGGAAGGTGGGGCCCAGTCCTCTCCATCCCCCCTACAGATTTCAGGCAGCCATTCACACCTGGGTGGGGTGAGGAAAACGGAGTGAAGACCCTTTCCCCAGGACACACCACACCCGTGCTGAAACAGGGCCTTGAACCCTGATCACTGGAGAACACTGGGTCACAAGTCCAATGTCTAACCAGTTCTGCCCTGGTGCCTTCAGTGCAGACGGACAGGATATACAATATAAAAGGGAAAAAAATGGACACAATACAAATACTGGAACTTTACAGGCTAGTCAAGCACCATGCATCAGTTCTGGCAAAAGTAATTCAACAGATAAAGAAATGTATCAAAATACACAACCAACAATTTTTTTTGCTCCTATTTTACACAATGTACACAGAAAAAAAAAACCAAATCATATATTGTGTGGAAAAAAAAACGACAACAAAAGTTTTAGACAAATCTCCCTTGGAGAATTTTTTTTTAATACACACCACACACAACTAAACAGCAAAGGATACATGAAGTGACCACCAGGTTATGACATACATGTTGTTATCTGAAAACTTCCACATAGAAGCCAGCTGTGATCCTCTCTCCCTCGTGCTCTTCTCCCATCTGCAGCCACCGAAATTCAAACAGGAAAAAAGAAAACTAAAGAAATTCAACTTTTTTGTTTCTGCATTCTTCAAAGAAAAAAATCTCTCTCTCTCTCTCTTTTTACTACAACATGCCAACGCACATCATGGTCAAAAAAGATGATTTCAAAAAATATGACTTGCAGGATTTTATTTTCAAAAAGTCACAGATCAGACGGTGTTGGGTGGGGTTGCAAAATAAATGCCAAATATGGCAAAGGCGCAAAAGCACATTCAGTGGCTGGGTGATGCCGATTTTGAGCAGTAAATTGATGGTAAAAAAAAAAAAAAAAAAAAAAAATGAAACCAAAAAGTATTTAAAAAAACCAACTCTGGAATGGATATTCTGGCCACTTGTAATTTTTTTTTTTGTTCATCAATACACTTGCAAGATTGATCTGTAATTTACATGGTTTTGTTCATCAATACACTTGCAAGATTGATCTGTAATTTACATGGTTTTGTTCATCAATACACTTGCAAGATTGATCTGTAATTTACATGGTTTTGTTCATCAACACACTTGCAAGATTGATCTGTAATTTACATGGTTTTGTTCATCAATACACTTGCAAGATTGATCTGTAATTTACATGGTTTTGTTCATCAAAACACTTGCAAGATTGATCTGTAAAAAATAAACTGGTTTTGTTCAATACACTTGCAAGATTAATCTGTAATTTAACTGATTTTGTTTATCAATACACCTGCAAGGCTGATCTGTAATTTAATGGCTTTGTTCATTAATACACTTGCAAAAGTAATCTGAAATTTAATGTGCATTGTTCATTGATCCATTTGCAAGAATAACCTGTAATTCAACTAACAATATTCATTTTGTGTATATGGGTTAAATAAAATTTAATATTTCAAAACATACTGATCATCCAGCAAATGAGCCGATCCTGAAATTGAGCTTGCTGAAAAAACAGAAGAAGAAAAAAACAAAGAAAATTAAAAAACTTTTTAAAATGTCACAGGGTAATGTCTGATCACTACCCTACATGACAGATATTACATCCCCAAAGAAGTGAAGAAGTTAAAACTCACCACTCTGCACCGTAAGGCAAAAAGGATGCACAACATGTTTCAGTGTACCATGGACCACGGTCACACGTATGACCATCTCACACATTCTGCCTGCGTTACAACCTCACATCCTCTGTGCTTGCCACGCTCAGTGGCAACCAATCACAGCATCTGACATATCTCTCAATCTGTCTCGGACATCTCCCAAAATATCGACAACCAAAAATAAAAGCAAAATTTCTATCCCCAAGATACTGCTAAAATCAAATCTCTATTCCAGAAGACATGACAGGTTTCTATCTCCAAGAGATGTTACACAAATCAATTTTCCACCCCTCAAGAAGGTACTAAAAAGCCAAACATCAGTCCTGATGTTAGAAAACAACAAAAAACAAAAAATCAATTTTCTATCCAGAAGACGTCACAAAAATCACGAATTTAGGTATCCAAGATGTAACCCAAAAACTGCAATTCCATCTCAAAGATGTCACAAAAACAAAACATTTTATCCAAAATTTCAAGAAACAAAACTTTCATCTAAATAATGTTGACAAAAAAATCGCACATTCTATCCCTCGAAATGTGGTAAGAAACATTTCAATCCTCAATGTCCATGAGAATGGGATGATAGGATTGGTACCGTATGATTTTTCTCCAGATTGATGATAGGATTGGTAACATATGATTATTCTCCAAATTGATGATAGGATTGGTACCGTATGATTTTTCTCCAAATTGATGATAGAATTGGTAACATATGATTTTTCTCAAAATTATCAGTCAAGGTCTTCACCTACAACAATTCATAAAAATAATTACCAAATCAATAACTATGAATGTTACTGACATGATTAGTGCAAAAATATGACACATATTTACTCATAACATGTTATTTTAAAAAAAAACAACACATGTACGTGTTGGATGTTTAGTGTGTTCAAGAATGTGGTCTGTACTTTGTTCGTCTTTGTACATTTATGTGTATGTGTGTGTGTGCATGCAAGTGTGTGTGTGCACGCATACCAATGTAAATGAATGCTTGGATGAACTGATGAAGTTCAGTATGCAAGTTTGTGCATGACCTGTGATCTGCATGCTTCAAAACTTTCATGAACTCATGCCGCTTGAGCACACTTCAGGTATCATTGGAGGTACTTTTCTGCCTTTGTCCAAGTATTGCTTGGGCATGGAATCCAAATTCTTCAAACTGGCTGTTCAACCTTGCAACAATCCAAAGGGGACAGAACACTTGATAAACTTCAGGTGACTTACTGAAGAAACTTGGGGCCACTTTGAACATTTACTAGCACTTTTTTTGTACCATGGCTAGTAAATTGTTTCACAAGCCAAGTATTTAAACAAACTATTCCAGTCTGTACAGTGCTTTAATTCTGACAGTGATAAAAAAATAATCATTGTAAACATTCGCAGGTGAGGCAAAATGCGACTGATATGCACAATGTCATTCTTTCAGTTTTTATATCATCTAAAAAATAAAATAAAAAAGTTACCTTTAGAACCTCCAACACAGAGAAGGTAGCACAAGCTGTAATCCTTGTAGTACTGAAAGTTTTAACACATTAACTTTTTTTTTCTTTTTTTCTTTTTTTTATTGCCAGTTCATGTTGGACAATCAAAATTTCAGTGGATAAAAACCTGACTGGATTCAGGACAAATAAATAAATCATTGAAAAAAGTCTCTAGATTTCCTGTCCTCTGATTAAAGGTTCTCTAAAGTTCTCAATGATTAAAATCACAACACAGAAACTGTACAACACTCGGTGCAGTGTGCCAAAATACCTCCTTCACGCTTCAATTATATTCCAATCCACCATACAACATGTGTCCAGAGATGCACAACGAGCAAATTCAACTCAAAACAAGCTGCAACAGTCGACACTTTCACTGCGACCTCTGGCATCATAGAATCAAACCCGATCCTTTCACAGTGACTTTCCATCTGTTTCCGTTTCTTGGCACTTGCACCACTCTAACGCACTGGGTGGAAATCCAAAACTTGTACTTACTTCTTCTGAGTTACATGAGTAACCATTTTGCATGCCAGCAACTTCCTCCTACCAATATCCCTTCACTCCACTATCAGTGCTCTCTTATACAAAGAATTTTTTTTTTAAACAACAGACCTAAAAATGTCAAGTGGATAACGAACCCTCTGTCTGCCATCAGCTCTGTTATGAATGGCTGTGAGTTGCCTCCCATGTCTGAATCAACAATCTACACACACACAAATTTCCTGTGGTTTCTGTGTGAAAGAACAACTCTTCACTTGTCAGCACACCTCTGCAGGAAGCAGAACCGATATGGATATCAATTATCATAAAAGAAACACATCTGTTCATACTTTGTTTAAAGCCCAGCTGACCACCACAAATGGACCATTTCAGGCTGCAAAACAACACAAGCCCTTTCACACACACGACACTGATGCAGCAAGTTTTCCAGGCAGAATACAGATTGCACCTCATGGTGTGGTTTGTGTGTGTGTGTGTGTGTGTGTGTGTGTGTGTGTGTCTACACCTTGCATGGAAAACAGTAGCTTCAAAGACCAAGCTACACTCAAACTGAGCAATTCTATGTGCCTAGAATAAGATCTTTCAAGAAGTGGGAAAAAAACTAGTCTGACACAACAGGCAGGTGCTACAGAGAAAGGCATAAAGTGAGTCATGGAAAACAACGAGAGAAAACGAGTCACAGACAGACAGAAACCAGACAAAGGAAGTTGAGACAACCAGATAAAAAAAACCCACAGTAATCTAGAAAGCAGGGGAAAAGAAAAAAAAGGAGCCATGATAGAGTGAACAAATGGTCAGAAAATTTATGTGCACCAGAAAAACAAAACAACAAAAAACTGACAGTGGGAGGAATTACATGTTGTATTTATTTCCATAAAACAAACACGACACAGGGGTGGAGGGACAAGTGGAGAGGGGAGGGGCTGACACGTCACAAGCTAGCATTTCTCATCAATACAATATTCATTCAGCAAGTCAGATCCAAAACTCCATTTACACACACACACATTACACAAAATAAAATAATATAAAAAAACAAAAACAAGTGTGGTCGGCAGTTAGTAAAAGATGAAGCAGAGGGTATGGATGGGAATGGTGTGGAGAACAGCAGTCTGTCGACACCACCACCACTGACTGATATTGTCCTCCCCTCTACTCTTCCTCCTTGTTCAGGTGCTCTGTCTCTGGGCTGTCGGGCTGTTTCTCTTTCTCGGCGGCAGGGGCAGAGGTCAGGTCGATGTAGACGCCCGCGTTGCTGGTGGACGACATCTGGATCTGGGTCTTCTTGTCGTAGTCTGCCATGCGCTTCCTGCAACGGCATATCCATTGGGTTGGATTGTAGTCAGTGTGTGTTGTAGTGTGTGTGTGTTGTGTTGTGTTGTGCTGTGTTGTAGTATGTGCGTTCTGTACTGCTGTGTGTTGTGTTGTGTTGTAGTGTAGTGTAGTGTAGTGTATGTGTTGCGCTGTGTTGTGTTGTGTTGCAGTGTAGTGTAGTGTATGTGTTGCGCTGTGTTGTGTTGTGTTGCAGTATGTGCGTTCTGTACAGCTATGTGTTGTGCTGTGCAATGTTGTGATGTGTGTTGTAAAGTGAGTGTTGTGTTGTGTTAGTGTGTGTGTTGTTTTAGTGTGAGTTCTTGTGTTGCAGTGTGTGGTGTTCCATAAAATTTCAGACTGTGTGTTGTGTTGTATATTTCATTGTGAACGTTGTATTGCTTTTTGTCACATGTTCTTCACATGGGTGCGAATTACTGATTTTCAGAGAACTAAAAAGCTTGCAGCCACAATCCAAGGGCCTGCTTAACCAAAAATTGTCTTAATGCCAAAACAAAGTTAAGTAAAAAGGAAATGAAAACTTTTTATCCAAAACAGAACAAACAACAAAATAAAATCACCAAATCACCAATTTAGAAATCCATGAAATACAGAAATGCTCCCACGTCCATATCTCCAGAAGAAGACAAAAGTCGTAAGAAGAAAAGGAGAAATGTGCAATGGTACTGAGAAAAAAAAAGAAAAAAAAAAAGAAAAAAGTTTCAAGCAGACCAAGTTTCAAACTCACTTGCGTATTCTCAGGAAGACGAAGACCGCTACACCCAACACTATGGCGACCACAAGGATAACAATGACCACTGTCACCGTCACTGAAACAATCAATAATAATAATCAATATAAAAATATGCATTACAATTTTTATCATCATAGCGCATACCCTGCAGATCTATGTGTTAATCAATGCTGCTGCTGCTGATGATGATGATGATGGTGATGATGTCAATGCTGATGATGATGATGATGGTGATGATGTCAATGCTGCTGATGATGATGATGGTGATGATGTCAATGCTGCTGATGATGATGATGATGGCTGATGATGATGATGGTGATGATGTCAATGCTGCTGATGATGATGATGGTGATGATGTCAATGCTGCCGATGATGATGATGGTGATGATGTCGAAGACAAAGATGATGATGTTGAAGACAATGATGATGATGTCGATGACAATGATGATGATATTGATGATGACAATGATGATGATGATAATACGGATGATAATGATGATGATGATGATGACAATGATGATACTTATGTAGCGTATATCCACGATCTGAGGCCAAGCTCTGAGCACTCTACAGATACACAATCATTTGCACAACCGACTGTCCACCTGGTGCAATGAGTAAGATACAGGAATATAGAAAAACAAAAATACAAACTACATTATAACAAAAAACTACTACAAAATAGTGTAACATTCACAACACACACACACCCCTCTCCTGCTGTGTTCCCTTCTCCCCCCTCACACCAATACATGCACACACCCCCCTCCTTCTGCTGTGTTCCCTTCTCCCCCCTCACACCAATACATGCACACACCCCTCTCCTGCTGTGTTCCCTTCTCCCCCCTCACACCAATACATGCACACACACCTCTCCTGCTGTGTTCCCTTCTCCCCCCTCACACCAATACATGCACACACACCCCTCTCCTCTGCTGTGTTCCCTTCTCCCCCCTCACACCAATACATGCACACACCCCTCTCCTTCTGCTGTGTTCCCTTCTCCCCCCTCACACCAATACATGCACACACCCCTCTCCTGCTGTGTTCCCTTCTCCCCCCTCACACCAATACATGCACACACACCCTCTCCTGCTGTGTTCCCTTCTCCCCCCTCACACCAATACATGCACACACCCCTCTCCTGCTGTGTTCCCTTCTCCCCCCTCACACCAATACATGCACACACACCCCTCTCCTTCTGCTGTGTTCCCTTCTCCCCCCTCACACCAATACATGCACACACACCCTCTCCTTCTGCTGTGTTCCCTTCTCCCCCCTCACACCAATACATGCACACACACCCTCTCCTTCTGCTGTGTTCCCTTCTCCCCCCTCACACCAATACATGCACACACCCCTCTCCTGCTGTGTTCCCTTCTCCCCCCTCACACCAATACATGCACACACCCCTCCTTCTGCTGTGTTCCCTTCTCCCCCCTCACACCAATACATGCACACACCCCTCTCCTGCTGTGTTCCCTTCTCCCCCCTCACACCAATACATGCACACACCCCTCTCCTTCTGCTGTGTTCCCTTCTCCCCCCTCACACCAATACATGCACACACCCCTCTCCTTCTGCTGTGTTCCCTTCTCCCCCCTCACACCAATACATGCACACACCCCTCTCCTGCTGTGTTCCCTTCTCCCCCCTCACACCAATACATGCACACACCCCTCTCCTGCTGTGTTCCCTTCTCCCCCCTCACACCAATACATGCACACACCCTTTCTCTGCTGTGTTCCCTTTCTCCCCCCCTCACACCAATACATGCACACACCCCTCTCCTGCTGTGTTCCCTTCTCCCCCCTCACACCAATACATGCACCACACACCCCTCTCCTGCTTTGTGTTCCCTTCTCCCCCCTCACTCCTATACATGCACCACCTCTTCCTGCTGTGTCCCTTTCTCCCACTCACACCAATAAATGCAACACTATCCATCTCCATTCTGCTTCTGTGGTTCCTTCTCCCCCCTCACACCTATACATGCACACACCCCCTCTCTGCTGTGTTCCTTTCTTCCCCCCTCACACCAATACATTGCACCACACCACCACTCCTGCTGTGTTCCCTTCTCCACCCGTCCACCAAATACATGCACCCACTCACCCCCTCTCCTGCTGGTGTTTTCCCTTCTCCCCCCTCAACACCATATACATGCCTCACACCCTCTCCTGGCTGTGTTCCCTTCTCCCCCTCACACCAATACATGCACACACCCCCTCCTTCTGCTGTGTTCCCTTCTTCCCCCTCACACCCAATACATGCAAACACAACCCTCTCCTGCTGTGTTCCCTTCTCCCCCTCACACCAATTACTTGCCACCACTCACCCCTCCTGCTGTGTTCCCTTCTCCCCCCCTCACACTATACATGCACTACACAATCCTCTCCTCTGTGTTCCTTTTCTCCCCCTCACAACCATTACATGCACACACCCCTCTCTGCTGTGTTCCCTTCTCCCCCCTCACTCCAATACATGCACACACCCCTCTACTTCTGCTGTGTTCCCTTCTCCCCTCACAGATAGACATGCCACTATTTTCTTTCTTGTTTTTTTCTTCTCACTCATTCATATTCCACATTGCTGTGTTTTTTTTCTGCAGATCAAAAAAAACTTTGCAGTGTTTTGCCTCAACCAAAGATGCCACACCAGAAGATGCTCCCTTGACACATACATGCACAACTCTTTTGCTGTGTTCCTTCGCAACACCATTAATGCATAACAATTCACTGTGTATGTTCCCTGCTTTCAGCCACAATAATGCACACACACTGGCTTTGTTTGTCACCTTTCGATCACAAACAGGCCACGAAGCCCTCTAGTGCTGGTCCCTAGTTCTCCTCATGACCCATTCATGACAAAGGTACATGTGGTCCATTTGCACTAACCTTCTGAGCTAATCTGTTGGGCCAGCACACCAAAATGTCATGAATACCTTGGTCCTTCTCAACACTACGTGGTGCACAAACTGCATGGCCTCTCACCTCAGCACCAACGTGGACCACAACGACTTGCTTGGCTGTGTTCCTCTCCCCTCTCCAACTGCACTACCACATACAGCACACAAGCACACTCTCCTGCCTGTGTCTCCCTTCTCCCCCCTCACACAATACATGCACACTACCCCTCTCCTGCTGTCTGTTCCTTCTCCCCCTCACACTAATACATGCACACACAAAGGCCTGGCTGGAAAGGAGTAGGAGGGGGCCAGAAAGACGTAGTGTTAATGCCTACTGTTTGCACCACATGTTATAAATTCATAATCCTATTTAGGACATCACAAACAATCTTTTCCTCTTTACCAGCCAAAATCTGAACATCCTGTCAGCAGGACAGACTAATCATGATAATAATTAGAGTAATATATCTAGCGCCCTTTCTCTCTAAGAGCTTTACATGAAAGAAAAACATTACAAGTTACATAAAACATTCATGACCACTCATTCTCAACCCCCCCCCCTCCGGCCCCCACCCCCTCCTCCCCCAATACACTCTCCCTTTCCCACTCTTCACACATCCAAAGTGTGCTGCCATGGGTACTGTTGAAGAACAAGGACAAAATCAATGAAATATAGAAAACTGTCAACCTGACTGCCATCTCAGGAGTCATTCCCAAACAGAGGTCTCTGCAGGGTTCACACTGGCCTTTATTCATCTTCTCATTAAAAACCCATTATGACCAAAAATTTAAAGCTATTACATCATGCTCACACACAAACACACAATACATTATTCTGACATATACTAGTTAAAAAAAAAAAAAAGTCTTGTGAGCTCTAAAAAAAATCTTGTGAACTCTATCAGTATGTAATTTGTAAGTAGACATCTATAATACAAAAGGACACTTTCACCCCATGGCAGAAAACACACAATACATTATTTTGACATATACTAGTTAATAAAAAATATAAAAAAAAGTCTTGTGAGCTCTAAAAAAAATCTTGTGAACTCTATCAGTATGTAATTTGTAAGTAGATGTCTATAATACAAAAGGACACTTTCACCCCATGGCAGAAAACACACAATACATTATTTTGACATATACTAGTTAATAAAAAATATAAAAAAAAGTCTTGTGAGCTCTAAAAAAAATCTTGTGAACTCTATCAGTATGTAATTTGTAAGTAGACGTCTATAATACAAAAGGACACTTTCACCCCATGGCAGAAAACACACAATACATTATTTTGACATATACTAGTTAATAAAAAATAAAAAAAAAAGTCTTGTGAGCTCTAAAAAAAATCTTGTGAACTCTATCAGTATGTAATTTGTAAGTAGATGTCTATAATACAAAAGGACACTTTCACCCCATGGCAGAAAACACACAATACATTATTCTGACATATACTAGTTAAAAAAAAAAAAAAGTCTTGTGAGCTCTAAAAAAAATCTTGTGAACTCTATCAGTATGTAATTTGTAAGTAGACATCTATAATACAAAAGGACACTTTCACCCCATGGCAGAAAAACCCTGTCTGGTAAGGTTAAGTTGAACCAGTGACAACAGAATTCCCTATTTGGTAGGGTTAAGTCAAACCAGGAACAAACAATAGAATTCCCTGTCTGGTAAGGTTAAGTCAAACCAGGAACAAACAATAGAATTCCCTGTCTGGTAAGGTTAAGTCAAACCAGGAACAGACAACAGAATTCCCTGTCTGGTAAGGTTAAGTCAAACCAGGAACAAACAACAGAATTCCCTGTCTGCTGAAGTTAAGTCAAACCAGGAACAGACAACAGAATTCCCTGTCTGGTAAGGTTAAGTCAAACCAGGAACAGACAACAGAATTCCCTGTCTGCTAAGGTTAAGTCAAACCAGGAACAAACAACAGAATTCCCTGTCTGCTAAGGTTAAGTCAAACCAGGAACAGACAACAGAATTCCCTGTCTGCTAAGGTTAAGTCAAACCAGGAAAAAGCAACAACACAATGCCCCTAAACTGCTGTGTGTTTCCTGGAGGACAACAAATCTGTGGTCTGCACGTTTAGCATCCTGGTGAGGATGACTCAGTCATCCCCAGTTACTAATCTACAATTTGCTGAGCACTCTCCTCTACAGCTAACACGTGCACAGTCTTTTTCCAAAGTAAGTTCATACTGCCCTTCAATAAACCTTCATCACTCTATGTCTTGCTTCCTGCCCTGAAACATGGATGGTTTGTATTTGAGGTCAACTCCAGGTCAGCCACAGAGCTATACTTGACCTCCTGCTCCACTTTCTCTTCTTTGCTGGCTGCATCTAGCTCTTTAACTCCCCCACCCTCCTTCCTCTCTACAAATCATCATTCTAACTTTCAGTCATGCCAAGCGAACAATCCGACAGGATTTTGCCACACCTAACACTCAATTTAACCTTGTCAGTGTCTTTTAAATGTAGCCGAGCGCTCAGCTCAGGCTTCAAAATACTGCTTCACACACAAGCTGTATAGCAGACGTCTTTTTCACATCTAAAAGCTGGTCTCCAACAGCTCACACAGAATGTGTGACGCCATTCCCAGTTTTGATGCAAAGCCCATTCTAAACCTATTCTCTAAGTTTCAGTTTCAGTAGCTCAAGGAGGTGTCACTGCGTTCGGACAAATCCATATACGCTACACCACATCTGCCAAGCAGATGCCTAACCAGAAGCGTAACCCAACGCGCTTAGTCAGGCCTTGAGGAAAAAAAAAAGGTGAATAAATGATAGATAAGCTTACACAAATAAATAAATAAATAATAACTATAATGTAAAAAAAAAAAAAAAAAAAAGAAGATAAATAAGCAAATAGATGTAAAACATTTAGACACACATTCACATATACACCCACACATGCATAACAGTTATGCACCGAACATGCAGTTTCAGAGATATGGAAGCACAGTCAAATACATATAAACGTACATGAGCTCCAACACACACACACACACCACACACATTATCCTGCACCTCCTCTACCCCCCTCCTCCACACACTCATTTCTAGTCTACGTATCACAGCTTCCACGGCACACACACACACACACACACACACACACACACACACAATCTCTAAACATCTATTAAATCTAGTCTCTGTATCATTCGCTGCAATATAATATTTGTTGTGCTTACACACACACACTTTAATCAGTTGGATGCATACTTGATTTTAGTTTCATCGTTCATCAGTATACAGATTTCAACTGACACTAAGCTTATGTCATTTTGTCCTTCTCGCCACACAACCACTCCACAACCAGTTCCCTATACGCCATTGGGTGAGCTCTGTGTTTCTGATGGCAATATCTCATTAAATATCTCTTTTGTCGGAACAGTAAACTGCAAATATTATATACTGGTAGAATCGTCGCAATTCCATCTTTAAATCTATTCCATTTATGTTTGCCTACGTTAAAATGATTTAACGCAGTTTGTAATTTTCAGCAATGAGCTCGCTAAAACTTACCCTTTTCAGGTGACTTAAATTAAGATTATAAATTCATCTTAAGTAACCAACATTTCATTTTATACTCATTATAAAGTAGGTATTGAGCTCTTTCTTTTGCGACCTATCCGATGTAAATCGGTTCAGGAATCATTGAGAAATCTATCACTGAACACCTTGAAAGAAACACAATTCTATCAGATTTAGCCTGACTGGGGACATTTTGCTTCACAGGCCATGCTAACTTCAGTGCAGTACGCTTAACTCACTCCATACAAACGGCGAAAAAGACAACGTTAACAGCGTTTCACCCCAATTACCACCATCAAAATATTGCAAGTGGAAGGCTCTTATAGTTAAGAGGTGTTTGTTGAAAAAGAATACCACAATTCTGACGACGGAAGCTAAAGGTTGGGTCATTCAGACACCCATTGGACATCCGAGGGGTCTGTGTAGAGGAGAAGAGAGAACTGGCCGTACTGAGTGAGTTAACTTGCATAAGCAGACAGAGTGGGTGATCACTGGTCATTTTTCCACCTGGCTGAGCCTGCTTGCAGCCAGAGCCTGCTCTCTCTCTCTCTCTCTCACTTGCTGTGTCGTACACAGTGTGTGTGTGTGTGTGTGTGTGTGTGTGCGTTGTCCAAGAGGCCAAGATCTCGCTATGTATCGCTTGCACTGTTTTCCTCTTCTCCTTGTCCTTGTTTTCCTCTTCTTCTCATCTTTGTTTTCTCTATTCTCATCTTCTTATAACTATTGTAAAATAAAACAATAGAAAAACCCTTTCGTGACTGGCCTCTATGTCTCCTGGCCTGCACGGGGATTCTTGTCTATCCTTTAATTCAGTAAATCATTAGTTAGTTCTTTTGTACCATACCCCCTTTTATAATAAAACCACTCGGGTACACGGCTACATAAAGCTTCTTCAGCATCTTGGATGGCAAAATGTCTTTTTCTTTTTGTTGCAACACACTGCTGTTTCAAGCCACTTGGGTAAGGTTGTGGTTTGTCATCAGCCAGTTTGAAAGCATCGTGACAATAACATCCAGAAATTATCATACAGAGTGTGACTGGCTGTTGCTCTTTGTGGTTAAGTTTAGTTGATATATCAGGCTTTCTGACTGGTGGATATTGGGACACAACTTAAAAACAAAATGTGAAAAATCCTGAAATGATGCCGACATATTACGTCATGGGGCAAACAGCAAAGCCTCTTGCGGACGTATATATACATACAAACGTCAAGGGGCACTGACGAGGTTAACCATTCACACACTTTAATTTCAAACAGCAGCACATTGGTTATTTTTTAGAGTAGTGCAGAACCGTATAGTTAGTTGCATTCATACATAAATACCACAGGATAGGAGGAGGAGGAGGAAAAGAAAAAGAAGAAGCCTCAACCCCATCACACAATCAGGCAATGGACTTGTGATCCTGAGATCACTGTAAGTTCAGGGTACCGGCCCCAGTCTCTGATTCAGCATGGTGCTGTGTCCTTTTGATTGTCCTCTCTCCATCCTCTTTAGAAATGGCACCCGACTTCAGTCGAGGAAGTCGGAAAAACGCCAGGAGAGGATTGCCCCTCCTCACACTCCCAACCTTCCAATGCCAACCCCTAGACACAGTGGACAAAGATTCACTGCCCCACTGGCCATAAAAGGCTACTGGACCTTTAACCTTCCACATTTGCAACCTAACCCCATGACTGTGTCTACCTGTACTGGTGCCCTCTGACTTCTGTTCAGCCGCAGTGGTGTTGGCAGCGGCAACCGTTGTGGTGGTGCTGCTGGTGGTGGTGGTGGTGGTGGTCGTGGTCGCGTTCTCGCCCGAGGAGGCGGCCGGCAAGGGCCCAGAACCTGGAGTTTCCTGTGGCTCTATGAGAAACACACACACACACATAGAGCAATAAGCCATGTTGATGACGATCCAGTAAAATCACACTACCCCTGCTGCTGCCACCAAACACACACACACACACACACATACACACACACACACACAAACACACACATACTTGAACTTCTACCTTTGTTGCTATAGCCCAGTCAACTGAGCACACAGGGTCAAATCAGGGCTGTAAACTGTAAACATATACCGATTACATAGAACACTATATTTTTTTTTTAAACACACAGAAAAGGCAATGAGGCACATGTACACTGTACAGTAGTGTTCATGCACAGTAACATAGGACATGCCACAGACATTGACCATTGCATCAATTTTACACCAAGACATCATCATGCCACACTGTGACACACACACATGTTTACAAACACCACACACACACACACACACACACATCATAAACACAAACACACAGACACACACACACACATTCTCTCACACACACACACACACACACACACACACACACACACACACACATCATAAACACACACACACACACACACATTCTCTCACACACAAATTATGCAGGCGGGGAACACTCAACACAACAGTCAAGTGTCATCATCCAGGAAAGGGAAGAGAGGAAAGGGAAGAGAGGAAAGGGAAGAGAGGAAAGGGAAGAGAGAAAAGGGAAGAGAGGAAAGGGAAGAGAGGAAAGGGAAGAGACACTCACAGCACAACTCACAGTTCCTGTCTGCTGGCTTTGTGTCCCAAGTGGCGTTATTTATTCAATGACATGGGGTCTTTACAAAAAGCCCAACACAAATATGGCTCAACTCATTTCACATACACAAACCCCGCCACAAACACATGAATACATCACACACACACACAAACACACACACAACACACAATTTTCTTTTTTGTTTTCAGAGGCAGTTTCATCAATACCATTTCTTTATCATTCAGACTGTGGTTAAAGCACTGGACTTTCAATCTCAGGGTCCCTGGTTCGAATCTTGTTAACAGCACCTGGTGGACTAAGGGTGGAGATTCCTTCCAGTCTCACAGGTCAATATACTGGTGCCTGAACCTCCTTCATGTATATCTATAGGCATGCAGAAGATCAAGTATGCACATTAAATATCCTGTATTCTATCATTCTATGTCAACGTTTGGTGGGTTATGGAAACAAGAACATACCCAGCATGCACACTCCAAAAAAAGGAGTATGGCTGCCTGTATGGCAGGGTAAATAAAACCAAAACGGCTATACACATGACGTGTTTCATGTCTGCATGAGTGTCTATAGGTGCGTGACTGAAACCTGATTGAATGACACAGGAAACAAATGATGAGCGCCTAATGGCAGCTGCCAGTCCGCTCTGCCCAGGTAGGCAGCCTGTCGTGCATATGGATGCCATGTTTGTGAAACGCTTAGACTTAGAGCTTGTGTCTGTGTGTGTCAAGTGTGGCTGACAGCATAAAAACAGGACAGCCAGCTTGTTGTTTCTGGGTCATGGTGACACTGTTCCACATCACAACCATGACCTTCCATGAGACCCCAGGACCCTAAACAAAAACAAAACTCTGTAACCAGCGGGCCAGCATTTGCATCAATAGCACCAGGAAACCTATACATCTGACATTTAAACTGTCCCTCTGTGTGTGTGTGTGTGTGTGTGTGTGTGAGCCATGCTGCAAAGGTAGATCGTTATATCTTCAGTGTACGCATTACCTTGTGACATGACATGACAGAGAAGAAAAAAAGGAGAGAGAGAGAGAGAGAGAGAGAGAGAGAGAGAGAACGATAATATCAAACAAGTTGTTTTTCTCCAGTCACATGAAAGACGCCCACAGGTCTGAGGAATCTCCCCTTCCCTCAACCCCCCTGTCAGATCTCCCCATTCCTATAACATGCCACTCCCACCCCCCACCCCCACCCCCCCAACAAGCCTACCTGGACACCAGGTGGTGACCGGCCCATAGTCATATAGGTGGACAGTGCTTGAACTGCATACCACCAGCATACTATGAATTCTTTACAACACACTGGAATTGTTTTTGCTTTTTTAAACACCTGTCATCATGAGTAAGAGACTGATCCTCTATCTTTTTCTCTTTTTTCTCAGATCTCTCTCTGTCTCTGTTCTCTTTGTTGCCCCTATCCCCACCCACCACACAACCAATAAACATACTGCTGGAAAATGTGTGTGTGTGTGTGTGTGTGTGTGTGTGTGTGTGTGTGTGTCTGCCTGTCTATTTGTGCGTGCGTGTGTGTGTGTGTGTGTGTGTGTGTGTGTCTGCCTGTCTATTTGTGCGTGTGTGTGTGTGTCTGTGTGTGTGTGTCTGTGTGCGTTTGTGACGGATGTGTTCAGAGCAGAAAGGGTGGATCTTCCTGTTCTGGAATGATCTGTCTTCCCAGGGTATCTTGATCAGTCTTCACAAATCATCTCATGCTTTTCTCTACCACAACAATGCTTGAACCAAGCAAGTGCTATAATTCGATTAGAATTCTATCTGGATTCATATTAAAAGTTCTATCTAATCTGGGCATCTGCTCTTTCACATCATTTTGGTGAAATATGTTAATTCTTGGGAGTATATATATTCATTCATGGATCTCTTTCAGTCAGTATTCAAATATACTGTACAAATTTGGAAAAAGAAAAAAGGAGTATTAACTGACATTATGAGTCTCAAAAACCTTCACTTTTGTTTTGGTGGGCATTTTTATTTACCTTTTCAGTGTTTTGTTATACATACATACATACATACATATATTATATATATATATATATATATATATATATATATATATATATATATATATATACCTGAAGAAAACTCAAATGAAACAGGATTAATCAATTTATCAAGTCATCAACTATCAACTGATGTTACTACAGCCCATGAAATGGATGTTGTGATCAGATCCAACTTTGCATGTTCAGAGCTAAAAAAAAAAAATACACTGAATCAACCTATTTCACTTCCATTTTCTTTGGGGTTTTTTGCTTATTTTTTTCCTTTCATATTCAGAACTAGTTCCAGTTCTAAACAGTAAGAGAATAAATTAAGATCACACATATATATTATATATATTATACATCACTGACAGTTTGTGGAAACTGGAACCAAAAGGAGGAGTTTGTATTATACTCCATGTTTGGTGATACATATACTTACCATGTCAAACTGATGCTAACAGTGAAAAGATGAGCCATCTAGCTACTGTCATATTCCTCATAGTAATATCAACAACTGTAAATATTCAGTCTGAGTCATGAATACTCATGGTCACATTGATACACAGTTAGTTTGTTTGTTTTACGAGTCCATACACTTATCACTATCAGTTTGTTTTACGAGTCCATACACTTATCACTATCAGTTTGTTTTACGAGTTCATACACTTATCACTATCAGTTTGTTTTACGAGTCCATACACTTATCACTTTCAGTTTAATAATGTATGCTATATAAATTTCATACAAATAATCATTTCAATTTCATTTTAAAACATAACATGAATGTAAATCATATTCTTACTTTAATACACCGGTGTATGGATATGTGCTTAAAGTATAATTTTCATACATTCTATTATTACATTATAACATTTCATCCACTCCAGAGTATAAAAAATCATAAATGAGCGAGTCATCACTTCCATGGGGCGTGAGACTGATGTGACTGAACTGATGGACTTGCCACTCACTTCTGATAACCACTAAACCAGCCACAGCATCATCAAGACTACTTAAGTGGTTCTGAAGTACTTCCCCTGTTATGGTTTTACACACACACACACGCACACACACACATACGTGCGTGCGCGTACTGACACAGTTACTTTCGTCATGTTTATAATATACGGTCAAGAGTCTCATTCACACACACACACACACACACACATACGTGCGCGTACTGACACAGTTACTTTCGTCATGTTTATAATATACGGTCAACAGTCTCATTCACACACACACACACACACACACACACACACACGCACACGCACGCATGCGCTCACACACACACACACACACAGAGTCTCAAAGATACAGCTCATACAATAGTCTCATATCAAATATACAGAAAATGAGAAACATACGCATACACATTCACACACACACACATGCACACAAACACAAGCATGTGAATGGAGACAAGTGATTAGAACATAAGTTCTGTTACTGTGTTGTTAGTACAGGAATGTTATTAATCATAATTAAGTTAATTCTAAAATTTTACATATATTTTTTGTATATTCTAATTTTGTAAATAAAGCAATGAGACAAAACATCTCAAAAAAATATTTGACACTATTTGCTTTGTCAAAAACCTCCAAATAAAATCAGTTTTGATTTTGGAATTAATTGATTTATTGCATTAACTTATAACTATGGACTGTATCATGTAGAATGAAACCAAGATTTCTGTCATAATTTTTGTCTTCAATAGAATCTGTTTACTACTTTGGTACAATTTTCTTTGTGTGCGAGTTTGCAATTTATGACAAGTTTGCTCGTTTGAAATGCCTTAGAGTTATAACAAACTAAAAGTGCCCGAAAAGATCAAATGCGCATATCAAATATCCCGTAATCCATGTCAGCATTCAGTGGGTGATGGAAACAAGAACACACCCAACCTGCATATCCCCGAGAATGTAGTATGGCTGCCCACATGGCAGGGTACAAAATTTTAATGGTCGTGCATATAAAACTAAAAGCCCTCTTGAACATTTGTGAACATGGGAGCTGCAGCCCACCAACGCCAGAGAAGACAAAGAACACCCAGAGCTGAACCAACTACAGGCAGCATCAACATCACCCTAGTATAGTAACTCACAGTCACAGTATAAGCAACACACAGCCAATTGTTGCTGCCAGAGCAGGGTGACAAATGGAAAACTGAGTCAGTCACTCACTCACTCAGCCACACCAATATAAGGTCTGGCATTAACCCTTTGACTGCTGTTGAAAAGTATGCTCATCAGTGAAGAGCTGTCACGCCACCATTCCCCCCAGTTACAGTCTACACCAATAAAGAGTAAACAGAAAGTTGTAACAGCGCTCCAGGTTCACGCCACACTGATCAATCTCCTTTCACCAAGGCTCAGCAGCTATGGGGTTAACTTAAAGCCTCCATCAGTCCATGGCTGTGTAGAGTGTTATCCCTCTCAGTCACTGCTCCTGACAGGTTGGTTTATTGATTTACAACCTGTCTCAGTGTCTGTCTCAGTGTCTGTGTGTCTGTCCTGGGGCCAGAGAGAAAAGACAACCACCAGAACTTTTCTGTTTCAGTTATAAGAGGGTGCCAGAGCCTGTCAACAAATCTTTAAAGCTACGCCCCATCTGCTGTAAAAATTAGAAATGAAAAAAAAAAAGAAAAAAGGTCAGCAGATGCCTGGCCTTCAGTGGCTTCACATTCAACAAAACAACCACCAGCACTGTCCCTGTGCCAGTCAACACAAAAACAGCCCTCTTCCTCCAGCCAGACACAGTGAAAGAGATGGGAGGGGGGCAGGGAGAGAGTGGAAGGATGGGTGTGCAACAGGGAGGTTGGGGGAATGAGGGTACTGGACAAGGGGGAGGAGGGGAGGGGGGAGAGATCAGATCAGGGCCAAGGGCAGGCTGAATAATCCTATCCCTCCATGCCCCACATCACCCCCCCACCCACACACACACACACACACATCAATCTCCCCCCTCCCTCCTTCCCCAGAGCCCCCCCTACCCTCCCAAAGCCCATCAGGCAAACCAACACAGTGGTGGGCTTTTGTCAGCTTTCCCAGTCCTGCCTGGCACCTTGTACTTGTTATGTCTTTTTCCTCCTGGCTTGTCAGTTGTCTTGTCAAGCAGTCACAGCTTCTTTTTCTTTCTTTTTTTTTTTTTTTTTTTTCCTCTCTGTAGGACTCAAAATACCCCCATTGTCCTGTCCTGGACATCTAAGCCTGGTGAAACAACTGGCAAAGCTCTCTCCCACCTGTCCCTTGGACAACCAATTTCTGATGGTGTACTGATCAGTGTTCTGATCAGTGTTTACAACAAAGTGTGGACGTTCACTCTGCCACTCACACAGAGGATTTGAGGGGAAGAAATGTGGATACAGCCAGGTACACTACTTATAATGGATAATGTCCACTGACTAGGGTATTAATTTTTCATTTCTCAGTCTTTATTTATAAAATGCAAGTAATTTGTGGGGATACACAGGTGTTTGGGTTGTTTTTTTTACCTACTCATCCCAAAGTCCACTAAAATTAGTGAATGTTACCTGGGAATTTCAAGCCCTGCTATACCAGTGGTAGGTGTGGAAGTAAGTGCTCAAAAAAATGCTGTCATGTTAATTTCCGTTCTTCTGCCTAGAACTAACTAGTCTGCATGACAGATGCACTAAGTCAAACTGAAACCAACAACATGTACTCCAAAAAGTAATCTATACCATAAAATTAAAAATTAAAAATATCACTCGAAAACACACCAACTTAATCCCTAGCTAAACAAAAACAAAATACAAAAACAAAACAAAAAAAAACATCACTTGACCTTAAATGAGACTTGTTTCCTCCTCTGCAAAATTTTGGGGGGACACACCATCAGCCTGCACATTTGACTATGTGCTTGAAAAACTAAAACTAAAGCTGCAGCAGAGCAACGCAGACAGGCCAGGGAAAGCAGGGCCAGCAAGTCCCCGACAGCCGCCACCATCCCCTGTCCACACTGTGTCAGAACCTTCGGGGCGCGAATTGGCCTGACCAGTCATCTGCGCACCCACAGAGCCCAACCCACCCACCCCCAGGGTGACTAGATGGTCCTCATCGATCCCAACGGACGAACCACACATGTGCTTTAAATCACTATTGTCCAGCATTAGTATTTTGTTTTAAGTCTGTAACAGAAATTTTAAAAAAGGAAGAAAAAAAAAAGGCAATATCCTTATTTCTTCCTCTGTATTCTTTTGATTCGAAGACAGAAAAGTTGTGAATTGGTTACTAACATTTCTTCCCCTCCACTCTTTTATACTATAGGCTTTCTTTACAGCACTGAGAGGGGATAAAATGTAGAGAATATTATTACAATGCTATCAACCAATTTACCTTTTTTTTTTCATCTCTGAAACTACTATACCGAGAGGAAAGAGTTCAAGGGAAGAAATGTGGCCAAAAAATCATAATAACTGTTTATCAATGACTTGAAGACCAAAATATTTTCTTTCTTTTAAATGCTGTTCTGCACTCAAGTTCCTGTGACCAGAGATGTGCTGTAATATCTCTGAAGGTGGCAACACACTCTGGACTCAACAATGACTGAGCTGTGTGACTCATGGTGAAAACTGGTGTCTGATACAATGCCAGTGATTCATGTTCAGTGAACCATGTTTAGAGCATCCATGGCAGGTGATACTGTGTTCCCATTGTCCACCACATTGTTCCCATTGTCCACCACAAGTCTGGGCAACAATGCCAGCAGCGATAAAATGACAAGATGAACCAGATGAGTAGATCACGTAGAATTTACTTACAAACTGTGTAACATTAACAAATACATTTTACAGTTCAATCTCGTAATGAAAACAATGGCAATGGAGCTATGTGGTAACTAATAATAACTAAATGTTTCTGAGTTTGCATGAGAATAGAATGTATTAACTTTACATGTGTCATGTATCTTTTTTTATGCATGAGACACAGAAAGGTGAAATAAACGAGCGGGACAAAACCTTGAAATATCCTCCGCCATTCGGATGTCATGTTCAAAATGAAAGCCATCTGACCATTGTTCAACGTTGCTACCTATAGCAAAACTTCCCGCGCAGAAATAAGAAAGAAATTAAAAACGTACATAGCTTTAATTTCCTTGATCAGCGAGGAAGACAAAGAAGTGTGAGACTGAAAGACGCGACACAAACCTTCGTTCGCAGCATTGTCTTCGGACTGTCGTTTCTGGCGAAGTGAAGAACTGTGAACTCCTACGATGAATGATGACCAGAAGACAACGATGAACGCGACGACAGACAAAATAAAAATTTTCTTCCCCATCTTGGACAGTCCTTGCCTCACTTTTCCGACTTCTGAATGTCACTTGTAGCTTGTCTGAGCCAAGAGTTGAACGCTTTAAGACACAATGATTGGACTGGGCCTTGAAGCTCGACACAAATGTCTGCGCTGCTGTGTCGGTGTCACCCACGCTTTGCGAAACTGACGATTTCTTTTCCGTTCGATGAATACAGGCAAATTCTAATTCTCTTGTGTAGAAGTATGGTCAAATCGACAGCGTTTAGCTTGAGTTTTCTCGTAGTTAACAACTCGCCTTGGCCTCCACGCCGGAAAAAAGGGCGGAAAATGCGTAAGAAGATGTAATGGCTGCTGATCGGAAGTAAACAAAGGCGCAAATCGTCTGCCACTGTATGCTGCGCAGTGGGCCAGCCGCAGTCGAGTGTTCACCTGTCTGCAGCTGGTTGAATCGAAAACAGGCGGAGCACGAGAACGATGTTCGCTGGTTGTATAAATAGATCAGATCTCGTTTGGTTTCCAAGTGCTGCTCTTTTTCCCGATAGATACTTCCAGCGCGTTTTGCTGTCCATTCAACTTGTGAGGACTCAGTGCCGATAATTTTTTAATGAGGTCATACTCTGAAAATAGCATATCACGTGGGCGGATTTCCCGATCCGTGTGTCAAGACGGGGGTTGTCCCATTCGTCGTCAGCGTGTGTGGTCTTTTTGGGAAAAACTGATGACATAATCAGTCTAAGCGTTGTTTTGGTTCTGCATACGATTACAAACGTTTGCTGTCGCTAATTTGAACTTAATCGATATGCGGAACCAGTTTTGATTCAATTAACACAGCAACTGTGGCAATCTAGTAAGCAGTGGACCACCCACTGACTGCACGGCCTCTCATGATTAATAACTATATAGGCTATATATATATATATATTTTTTTTCAACATTGCAATACAATTTCTCAGAAAACCAAATGCATTTAATGGAGAGATGAGGGTTTCTGTGGCTGAGGGGTTGTCTGGAAAAAAAATCAGAACTAATCAAACCACTTGATTAGTAAGTTATACAACTACTGATGAAATTGACTGTGAAATTATATATATATATATATATATATATATATATATACTGATCAGTATAACTAAACAAATAAATGTTGTTGTTTTTAAACCTCCAAAATAAACATATATTATGCATGGGTTGGTTGTACTGCGTGCAGACGGCTATATCGCGGATTTTAACCGGGAATTTGTACTTGTCAGTCGACTTGGAAAAAAAAAAAATCAGTCCACCGACTCAGTGAGACTGAAGACTGCATTCATTGGTGCAGTCTTCAGTCTCAGTGGACCAATGACTATTTACAATCCACGGAAGAGCGGGATGTTCACTCAGTGATTCACTCTAACTAGTCAAAGACACGTTTTTGATGTTGGGCAATATTGAGACGTGAGACAACCAGCTTGGAAGTTGTGCTTTAGGTCCGATGACGGATGACTCGGATTTTTTTCCTTCTCAATTTTCTGCAATACATCGATTTTAACCTTATTACTGATTAGTATTAGCATTATTATTGTTTTGTTGTTGTTGTTGTTTGTTCGTTTGTTGGTCAAGTGTTATTGATGGACTCAGTTGAAGGTGGCGGGCTCGATGTGCGTCATGCCGGGGCACAGATCAGCCTCGTCACTGTGCCGCGACGTGGGAACTGAAGACTGAGAAACTAGTAGCGTTAGTGTTAGAAACGCGCCTCAGACTGAAGCTAAATCGGATTAATGATAGAGATACATCAGTTTAAAAAAAAAAAAATCTGCAACATTATCCCGTTTAGAAGGAGGGAGCGATGGAGATAAACGATAATCTTTTCAGTGTAAAACGCTTTGAACAGACTTAATGAACTTGTCTTAGAAACGCTCATTTATTTACACTGAGCACTGAGTAGCAGTACTGAGTAGTGGTAGTACTAGTACTAGTAGTAATAGCAGCAGCAGCAGCAGCAGCGGCAGCAGTATATACAGAACGATCAATACTGAACTGGAAGAGATAAAGTAAGAGGTATGTCAGTTTGCAGTCATAATGGGAGTGGCAGTAGCAGCAACAGAACTTGAGAAACAACAGCAGCAGCGGTTATGTATACCTACAAATCATGCAGTGATACCGTGTGAACTTGTGACATGCCAACTCGGTCACCCACCCACTTTTCATTCTCTGCTCGAACTTTCGCGCGGTGCCACGGTGTGTGTGTGTGTGTGTGTGTGTGTGTGTGGTTGTGTGTGTGTGTGCGCGCGCACGCGCGCGTACAGGAGGTGCATGTGTGTATGTGTACGCGTATGTGTGTGTGTGTGAGTGTGCGCGCGCGTGCGTGCCGTGCGTGCGAGTCGCGTCAGTGTGTGTGTGCGCGCGGTACGCACTGACGCGCACGTCAGTGTACGCTGCACAGTCACACACACACACACACACAAATACACACACACACGTGTGTGTGTGTGTGTGTGTAACCCGCGACAAAGACCACTGCTCATAATGTCGTCATTGTTGTTGATGCACTCGCTCAGACAGTGACATATAACTGTCACGATTATCACCATGTACGAACCGTCTCTCTCCCTCCGTCCCCTCACCTTCACCACCACCCCTCTCCGCCCACTCACTTTTCTTTTGATCTTCTAAGGTATGTCAGTATCCTAGCGAGTTGCCTTCACTGAGTCGACATGCCGCATCCGGTCCGGCTTTGCTTTGGTATGAAACGCGGGGGGGGTGGGGTGGGGGGGTTCGTTCACGATTTTGAGCTCCTAATCAGTGCCAACAACTGAAGCGTACTACAAAGGAGAACAAAAACATAACTGAGCTCTGGAGACTGCCAAGCGTATACAATGTGGGAGATCTACACTTCGCGGCGAGGAAAAGTCAGTCGCAAAAATTCGAGGCCCAGTCAAATCAACGAGCAAAAGGGATCAAGATTTTGAGCTCGCTTTGGCCACCAAGTGCACGACGTTGGAGATTATATTCGCGGAAAACAACAAAACAGAAACAACGGCAACGACAACTGTCATTTCATCCAAATTTCAGTTCACGTCGGCCGGGCAATTGTGTGGCTCCAGCCATTAGTTCAAGGTATACTGTGGTGGAATCGCCGAACGACATGGATCAAACACCATTGCCGCCAGTTCCAATGGTGAAGCAAAGTCCAGACTCCACCTCTGCAACAACGGCACCACGAACAAAAGAAGAACACGTTTCTGGCTCATCTTCTGCCGATGTTACCGGTATGCTTGCCGAGTTGGAAGCGAAAAGGTAAAAAAAAAACACACAAAAAACCAACAACAAAAAAACCCATAACATATATAGGTTTACACAGATCTTGTTAGGGAAAAAAGTGCTTGTACGTTCGCACGCGCACGCACAGAGCACATCAATGCGTGTGTTCGTATATATATAGGACTACAAATCAACAGCAGATCAACCGATCAATGGTAGTTGAACACCTTTACTGCTGAGCCTTTACGAAAATAGTCAATACAATATTCAGTTATTTTTCAGATCTTCCATTTGAATAACCTTTGCAAGAATTAAAGCACTAAGTCAAATGAGTAACCATTTAGATAAATAAATAAATGAATAACACATCCACACAGAAAGGAAATCATAATCCGTCTTCAAACTTCAGATCCATTATCTATATATCATTACTAACCTCAGTGTTGCAGTGAAACGAAAGGTATCGGATACATTCTATACATTACTACTGATCTTTAGCAGCGAAACGAAAGGTATCAGATCCATTCTATTCATCACTACTGATCTGTTGCAGTGAAACAAATAGTAACGCCCAGCTCAGCAAATCCGAACCTGGATCTAATCCTCTTTCTTCTCCCAAGGAGGGCAAGGAGGATGAAGGAGAGGGGGAGGCACAGCGCTCAGCACCAAACAGAGCTTGTGGCGCAGCAGGCACAGAAGGGACAGACGAAGCACGTGACCACGCGGCACAAGAAATGAAGCGGGACACACCGGAAACCTGCCCAATGGAGGGGAAAGAACCCCGGGAACGCCAATGTTACGGTGATCCCCGCACTACATACCAGGACATGGAGAAACAAAATGAGACGGAAAACATGGAAGACGTGGCCATTAATCAGGCGATGAAAGAGATTGAACAGGTTCAAGTCACAGACAGTGAAAAACTGAACGAAGGAAAACCCAACAACGCAGAAGGAAACCCGAACAACGCAGAAGGAAACCCGAACAGTGCAGAGGGAAACCCGAACAACGCAGAAGGAAACCCGAACAACGCAGAAGGAAACCCGAACAGTGCAGACAACGCAGAAAGAAACTCGAACAGCGCAGAAGGAAACCCGAACAGTGCAGACAACGCAAAAGGAAACCCGAACAGTGCAGACAACGCAGAAGGAAACCCGAACAGTGCAGACAACGCAGAAGGAAACCCGAACAGTGCAGACAACGCAGAAGGAAACCCAAACAGTGCAGAAGGAAACCCGAACAGTGCAGACAACGCAGAAGGAAACCCGAACAGCGCAGAAGGAAACCCGAACAGCGCAGAAGGAAACTCGAACAACGCAGAAGGAAACCCGAACAGTGCAGACAACGCAGAAAGAAACTCGAACAACGCAGAAGGAAACCCGAACAGTGCAGACAACGCAGAAGGAAACCCGAACAGTGCAGACAACACAGAAGGAAACCCGAACAACACAGAAGGAAACCCGAACAGCGCAGACAGAAACCCGAACAACACAGAAGGAAACCCGAACAGTGCAGACAACGCAGAAGGAAACCCGAACAACACAGAAGGAAACCCGAACAGCGCAGACAGAAACCCGAACAACACAGAAGGAAACCCGAACAGCGCAGACAACGCAGAAAGAAACCCGAACAGCGCAGAGGAAAACCCAAACAGCGAAGGCAACGCAGAAGGAAACCAGAACAACGCAGACAACGCAGAAGGGAAATCAAACAACGCAGAGGGAAACCCGAACAACGCAGAAGGAAACCCGAACAACGCAGAAGGAAACCCGAACAACGCAGAAGCCGAAACAGAAAAGGAGGAAAGCACGGATTCGCAACGGATCAAATTAACAGGAAAAACAGCCATTGCATTGGAAGTGAAAGACATCGACCAAGTCGAACACCTGATTCGTGACAAAGACGACTGCAGGCCTGGGAAGACTCAAGAAAGAGAGGAAACACAGACAGAAAGGAATCACACAGCTGCACGAGAAAATAACACCGAAGTACGGAACAATCAGACGGCAGAAAGTCTGGATGCAGAAGAACATGAAGATGTTGCCAAACAAAACACAACGCTAACAGGAAAAGACCAGCCGAACAATGGCCGCACAGGAATGCACGGAGCAGTGGAAGAAGAGAGCCAGGATCAGGGTCAGAAAGGCCGCACAGAAGTAGGAACAAGGGGAACGAGGCAGGGGGGAGACCCGGAAACACCCAGAGCCAAGTCAGAGCGACGGATATCGTCCATATTCAGCCCGCTGCCCGCCACGTCCCCCCAAAACAAGTCATTGAACAGCTCCATCAACCTGGCGTCCCCGTCAGCCATGAAAGGTGCCGTCGCTGCTGCTAGAACGTTGGTCAGAAACAGACCTGGCACATCTCCACACGACAAGACTGGGAAAGGACTGAACTCCCCGCAGTGACCAGGCAGAGGCCTATAGATGCCTGACAATTTTATGCAGCAGTCAGCCTCTCTCATGATCATTGCCGTCGTCTTTCCATTCACATCACAAGTGTGGGAGGGTCAAAAGTGTAAGCCAAAATGACACATATTCAGCTTACAAGGAAACTTTTTTTTTCCCATATGGGAACAATTTCGATAAAAATTTTCTTTTAAAAAGCCCTCTGATCTATTGATGGATGTTTTTTCCAGTATTTGCGACAATGATTTCAGTTAACTTTATCTAAATTATTACAGAAATCGGACATTTCTATGAAAGGGCAAAAGATGTAAGTAGTCAAAGCATAATGAATTCATGCACAGAGAAACAAACATCTTTTTATCAATTTGCTTCAGATTTGATTTCTTCTTTTCCTTCGTGTATGTCCATCTTTGAGACAATTCATTCTTCTTATTGTCGTTTGTTGTTTTCTTCATTTACATTCTGGAGAAATTTTGGTAATGTTTTTCTTACACTTTGATTAAAAAAAAACAACAAACTGAAACCTTCCAGACTGGGTTCTTCAAACATTGTACTGCATGCTGTGTGCACGCACACGTGTGTGTGTCTGTGTATGTATGTGGAGGGGGTGGGGCAATAAGGTGTTTCATTTTGTCTCAAAGTGCCAGACTCATAGCATGCAGGCTGATCCACATACATTACACAACTCTTATAAAAAAAAAAAAAAAAAACATGAAAAAAACCCAAAACAAACAGCAGATGCCTGACCCAAACACACTGCAAGGCCTTGAAAACACATCCAAGGTTTGTGTAAAACATTAACATGGGGAGGGGAGGGGTGGGGGGGGGGGGAGAGAAATGCTGCCTGGATCTGTCAAACAATGATGATGTATGTAGTCCGTGTAATGAGTATTCGCCAGTGCAGTGAGCATCACTAATCATCGGGCAGGTAGTATTTGTCAAACGATGTATGCAGCCAGTGTAATGAGTATTTGTCAAACGATATATACAGCCAGTGTAGTGAGTATTTGTCAAACGATGTATGCAGCCAGTGTAATGAGTATGTCAAACAATGTATGCAGCCAGTGTAGTGAGTATTTGTCAAACGATGTATACAGCCAGTGTAATGAGTATTCATCAAACAACAATGTATGCAGCCAGTGTAGTGAGTATTCATCAAACAACGATGTATGCAGCCAGTGTAGTGAGTATTCATCAAACAACGATGTATGCAGCCAGTGTAATGAGTATTTGTCAAACGATGTATACAGCCAGTGTAATGAGTATTTGTCAAACAACGAGGTATACAGCCAGTGTAGTATTTGTCAAACAACGATGTATGCAGCCAGTGTAATGAGTATTTGTCAAACAACGATGTATACAGCCAGGTAATATTTGTCAAACAATGATGTATGCAGCCAGTGTAATGAGTATTTGTCAAACGATGTATGCAGCCAGTGTAGTGAGTATTCATCAAACGATGTATGCAGCCAGTGTAATGCGTATTTGTCAAACAACGATGTATACAGCCAGTGTAATATTTGTCAAACAACGATGTATGCAGCCAGTGTAGTGAGTATTTGTCAAACAACGATGTATGCAGCCAGTGTAGTGAGTATTTGTCAAACAACGATGTATGCAGCCAGTGTAGTATTTGTCAAACAACGATGTATGCAGCCAGTGTAATGAGTATTTGTCAAACAACGATGTATGCAGCCAGTGTAGTGAGTATTCATCAAACAACGATGTATGCAGCCAGTGTAGCGAGTATTCATCAAGCAACGATGTATGCAACCAGTTTAGTATTTGTCAAACAACGATGTATGCAGTGTAATATTTGTCAAACGATGTATACAGCCAGTGTAATATTTGTCAAACAACGATGTATGCAGCCAGTGTAATGAGTATTCATCAAACAACGATGTATGCAGCCAGTGTAGCGAGTATTCATCAAGCAACGATGTATGCAACCAGTGTAGTATTTGTCAAACAACGATGTATGCAGCCAGTGTAATATTTGTCAAACAACGATGTATACAGCCAGTGTAATGGGTATTCATTTAACAACGATGTATACAGCCAGTGTAGTGAGTATTCGTCAAACAACGATGTATGCTGCTAGTGTAGTGAGTATTCCTCAAACAACGATGTATGCAGCCAGTGTAATGAGTATTCCTCAAACAACGATGTATGCAGCCAGTGTAATGAGTATTCCTCAAACAACGATGTATGCAGCCAGTGTAATGAGTATTCATCAAACAACGATGTATGCAGCCAGTGTAATGAGTATTCATCAAACAACGATGTATGCAGCCAGCGTAATGAGTATTCATCAAACGATGTATGCAGCCAGTGTAATGAGTATTCATCAAACAAGGATGTATGCAGCCAGTGTAGCGAGTATTCATCAAACAACGATGTATGCAGCCAGTGTAATGAGTATTCATCAAACAACGATGTATGCAGCCAGTGTAATGGGTATTCATCAAACAACGATGTATGCAGCCAGTGTAATGAGTATTCATCAAACAACGATGTAGGCAGCCAGTGTAGCGAGTATTCATCAAACAACGATGTATGCAGCCGGTGTAGTGAGTATTCGTCAAACAACGATGGATGCTGCTAGTGTAATGAGTATTCATGAAACAACGATGTATGCAGCCAGTGTAATGAGTATTCATCAAACAACGATGGATGCTGCTAGTGTAATGAGTATTCATCAAACAACGATGTATGCAACCAGTGTAATGAGTATTCATCAAACAAGGATGTATGCAGCCAGTGTAATGAGTATTCGTCAAACAACGATGTATGCAGCCAGTGTAGCGAGTATTCATCAAACAACGATGTATGCAGCCAGTGTAACGGGACAGGTGCTTTCTTGGATGCGCACTTCCACTTCTTACAAATAAAGAGCCACAGCTACTGTTTATAAACAACTCAGTAACAGCACATTCATTTTGTCAAGCTGTTCAGGGTGCACATGTACCTAAAACAGCAGTTTTGAGTATTCAATGGGAGGCCCGCCCCAAACAATTTAAATCATCTCTTGATTTTTTTTTAACATTTTATGAAATCATGTCTTGTATGAAGCGTCCCCAACCCTTTCTGAACTTTGTATCATTATCATTTGTAGTAGAAGTTGCAGCAGTAGCAGAAGTAGTAGTAGTATCTGAAACTGATCAACATACTGAGAACATTCACTTGCTTATACAGTTGTTGCTGGCACTGGCATTTTCAAGAAAAAAACAAACACAAGCCACCAAGATCACTTTTCATTTATATTTGTTACTTTACAGAAAACTCCACAAAGTTTCTTTATTTTATAGTTAGTTGGCTGTTACTGACATGTCATAACATCAGGGGGTTTTTTTAATTTTATTTTTTAAGGTTTTTTTGTTTTCTATTAATTAATATGACCTGTCAACCATGATTAGTGATAGCAATGGAAAGGCAGAGTGAGAGACAAGACAAGACAAGACAAATTCTTTATTTCAAGGATAATAGATAAGCATCGGTGTGCTTTTTTTACATCCAGTCCCCGCCCTGAATAGGGTCTACACTACACAATATTTAATAAAATGAAAGCATGGTGTTAGTAGAGATACATAACAGAGGAAAAAATATACATAAATCAAAACAAAACAACCACACACACATGCGCGCACACACACACACACGACATTCAGGCACTAGCATGGTGTTAGCAAAATGCATAGTAAACAAAATGAACAAAATGAAAGAAACACACACAACACACATCGCACTGCACACCGGAATGGGGGATAGAGGGTGAGGAAGGTTCTCATTCAACCATACACATCTGAAAAACAGTATCAATAAAATGAATGATTTACATTACACATTATGGCATAAGGTGGGAAAGGCAATGTTTTTTGAAGGTGGTTGGGCAATGGTGTTGTTTAATTGTTTCTGGGAGTGAGGGAGGGATGGGGAGAGAGAGAGAGAGAGAGAGAGAGAGAGAGAGAGAGAGAAGAAAAGGAAAAATGACTTTTCCCCAGAGTATTAACCCTTTGAGCCCCGACCACTGCTTTACCGGTGGTAGAGAAAAATGACATTATGCCTAGCCACCAGTTTTTCTGATTGGCTCTTCAATATAAGTCAACCAATAGCAGAACACGACACAAGTGTTTACGCACGGCTCAACTGGTGGCTAGGCATTATGTCATTTTTCTCTACCACCAGTAAAGCGGTGGTCAGGGCTCAAAGGGTTAAGCACAATAACAAAAATGCTTTTTTTTTTTTCCCACCGAGCCCCAAGGTTCAAAATTAAGAAAGAAAAAAACGAAGAAAAAAAAAAAAAAAAGAAAAGAAAAAAGTAAGAAGAGAGGAAGAGACAGGGAGGGGAGAGTGAAGAGAAGAAGAGAAAAGATGAAATGAGAGAGAGAGAGGGAAGAGAGACATAGAGAGACAGAGAGAGATAGGCAGACACAGAGAGAGAGAGATATATATATAGGCAGACACAGAGAGAGAGAGAGAAGAGACAGAGAGAGAGAGAGAGAGAGAAAAGAGACATAGAGAGAGAGAGGGAAGGGAGGCATAGAGAGAGAGAGAGAGAAGAGACAGAGAGACAGAGAGAGAGAAAAGAGACATAGAGAGACAGAGAGAGAGAGGGAAGGGAGGCATAGAGAGAGAGAGAGAGAGAGGGAAGAGAGACATAGAGACAGAGAGAGGGAAGAGAGACATAGAGACAGAGAGAGGGAAGAGAGACATAGACAGAGAGAGACAGAGAGGGAAGAGAGACATAGACACAGAGAGAGAGAGACAGAGAGAGAGAAGAGAGACATAGAGACAGAGAGAGAGAGAGACAGAGAGAGGGAAGAGAGACATAGGCAGAGACACAGAGAGAGAGGGGGGGGGGGAGAAGAGAGACATAGAGAAGACAGAGAGAGAGAGAAAGAGAGATGTAGCAGTATCATCATCATCATTAGAAGTTGTACCAGTAGTAGTAGTATCCCAAACTGATCAACATACTGAGAACATTCATTTGCTTATTTGTCTGTTGCTGGCAGTGGCATTAAAAAAACAAAACCAAACAAAAAAGCAACCCGCAAGCCAGTGAGTTTACTTTTCATTTCAATTTGTCACATGAGAGAAAAACTCACAATTTTTCTTAATCTTAAAGTTAGTTGGCTGATAAAAACATGAACATAGCATCATTTTTTTGTTTTTGTTTTTCGTATGACCCATTAACCATGACAGCAGTGATGAGGCAGAAAGAGAGAGAGCGGGGTGGAGGGAGTGAGAGAAGGAGAGAGAGAGAAGGAGAGAGAAGCAGAGAGAGTTTAGAGCCTGGTCTCTGACAATGGGAAGGCACTATAAAAATATGAACAATAATAAGTTTCAGCCACACCTAAAAAAAAGAGAAGTAAAGTCAAGGTGTCAAGAAACCATTCAAGTCCTTGGTTCTGCGCGAGTCTCTCCAGGCCAATCTCAACACATGCCTCTCCTTCCTGAGAAGAGCAGCAGCCAAATGTCACAGTCGCGGGCTCTCACCCGAGTTGCCTGAGCTCGATCCCCCAGTTTAAATGAACCTGGTGGGTAAAGGGTGGATATTTTTCGAATATCAACGTAGATACAAAGCTGCTTGTACCTGAACTCCCTTCATGCGCACAGAAAATCAAGCATACAGGTACATTAAAAGAGCCTGTGATCTATGTCAGCTAACTGAAACATGAAAATACCCAGCACACCCCTGCCATGAAAGAGTCAATCATTCATCCACAAAATCATGTTGGACATATAGCAGTGGAACAGAATAAACCTATACCAAACAAAAATTAACAAATAATGAGGCCAGGAGACGATATGATTAACAAATAGTAAAGAGTGGTAACTCTCTCCATTACACAAGGTGCACAACTTCAAGTCAGTGATGCTTACGCTACCGATTCAGCTAGCTAAAAAAAAACACTTTCCATCCCTGTCTCCAAGCAAACACAATGCCATTTTGATGAAAAACAAAGGGCAAACAGAACAACCGTAATTACAAGTGCTTATTCAGCAAAGCAGGTGAAATGACAAAGCAGTTAAAAACAAACACAACAGATTAAAAAAAACAACAACAACAACAAAAAAACCTCCTCAAACCCAGACAAAAACCACCACCAATAACATAAAACTGATATCTCCTCTTTTTTCTTTTCTTTTCCCCCTCTTGGGATTCTTATAAAGTAAGAAAGAGGGGTGGGGGTGGGGGGGTGACAACACAGTGAAACAAAGAAATAGCATTTCAGGAACAATTAGCAAAACAAGTACACTTGCAGACAGAAGAAAGGACACGCTGACCGATCCATTAACTCTCTCCATACAAACGGCGAAAGAGACGACGTTAACAGCGTTTCACCCCAATTACCACCATCCAAATATTGCAAGCGGAGGCTCTTATACTGAAGAGGTGAATGTTGACAAATAATACCACAATTCTGACGACGGAAGCTAAAGGTTGGGTCATTCAGACACCCACTGGACATCCGAGGGGTCTGTGTAGAGGAGAAGAGAGGACTGGCCGTACTGAGTGAGTTAAAAAAAAAAAAAAAAAAAATGAAAGTCAGATGCCTGAACTTGGCAAAAACCCAACACACTCATGAGACCTTGACAGCCTATCCCAAGTTTGTGTAGAAACACTAACATGAAATGAAATAAAACAACTGAACAAAAAACAAACAAGGAAGTCAACAGATTGAAATATCAGTGCCTGGAAAACTAAATATAGATTCTGCAGAACCTGAAAAATATAACTAAATAAACAATTCTGAGAAAAGAAAATCTGGCCACAAGTGCTTTAAGTGTGTGTGTGTGTGGTCATACCCATAATTTGTAGTATTGTCTCAGTATATGTACACGTGTTGTCTTTTCATGTGCAGAGGTTAAAATCAAAGTCAACATTTTTATTTCAAAATGGCAATGGAACAAGCAAGAACTGCTTTTTTACAATGTTAAAATGCACTATGTTATTATGCGCTATTGTGTATGTGTTGTTTCATGTAAGGTGCATACAGCCCATTACATGGGGAGTTTATGCCATATAAGTACTATCTGTTATTATTATTATCATCATTATTATTAATCATATTCATTATTTTAACCACAAACAAGTCCCAACATTGACAATCCCATCAATTTTTTGCCAGGGGATTAAAAAAAAAATATTGAACCTGAACACAAACACGATTTTCCAAAATACACATTTTATGTAACACACTGCTGTCTAGGCTATAAGCAGAACCACACACTTAGCCGACTGCGAGATCCCCCTGACAGGCCTGATAGTGCCAGACACTGATAAGTAGGTCAGCTGCTGTGCCTGCTAACCCATCACTGACCCTTCTTTGTCTTCTATTAAAGCGTGGCAATTTGCGCGCCTCTTTTGAGCGGGCTGGTGAGCATACTCCTATATCTGTGGCATTAATGTTTGCACTGTTGGAAAGAGCGGACACGGACACTTCTCTTTTTGTTGGTGGTAGTACTTTCCTTGGCTGGAAAATATTTTTTAAGATAGCAGTATTTACTTGACAGAACTGTGCTGACAATTGTGACTGGCAGTGGTGTGGGTTTTTTTTTCATACCAGAAGTACCGTGAGTTTGGTTTTCCTTCACATTCTGTTCTCTCACATTTCTTTCTTCCATTCTGTTTTCTTCTCTGTCTTTCTTTCGTGCTGTTTCCTTCCCTCTCTTTCTCTCCTTCATCCCTTCCTTTCTTTCATTCTGTTTCCTTCTCTCTCTTTTCTTCAGTGTGCGTGAATGACTGAATCAGTGTGCCTGTGGAGTACTTGTACAACTGCAAAACAGTTGTGATCTTTAACACGCCACAGTTTCCTTCAGAATTTCCAGCTATCAACACAGGTTAGTGAGAGGCATGCTGATGTGTAATGCTGTGCATGGAATGTATTGTCTGCGTTGAGCGAATTTTGTGAGATTAGATTCAGTGTGTTAAAAATGTGTCAAAATGCATGTTAACTGGTGGTAAGCATACCTGCTTTTTTCAAACAGTTATCCTGAGAAAAATAATCGGATGTTCACATTTGAGTTTCCTATCGTTTTAAAGCTAAGACTGTGCTCTTTCAGACCATACTATTCATTAAGCGATTGCGTTGACAAGCAACGTGTCATCAAAAGTTAACGAAGAGATGTTGTTTTCTCCCTGTGGCCGCTGCCATCGCGCGGAACAGCACACTGGTCTTTCTCCCTCCCAACAGCTGATAACGGCTGGAGGCGCAGCGTGAAAGAGAACTCATACCGTTTTGTGCTCTCAGTTCTTCCAAGTTAAAGCTCTAACCCTTCCCGCGGTAGCGTGTTATTTTTAGGTGGCGCCTTTCCCTCCTGAGTTGAATGCAGGGTCAAATTCTCTCCTCGGATGAACTAAACGTCAAGCGCTGAACACGTGTGAACAGGTATACAAAACCCAAAAAATGCCATCATTCAACTCACATAAATGTCCTAAGCACAAAAATCAGCACCACATAATAAGAATGCCCAGTCATTAAGTCCAGTCTTTTTTTTTCTCTCTCTCTCTCAAGGCCCGACTAAGCACGTTGGGTCACGCTGCTGGTCAGGCATCTGCTTGGCAGATGTGGTGTAGCGCATATGGATTTGACCGAACGCAGTGACGCCTCCTTGAGCTGCTGATACTGGTAAGTCCAGAAAAGACCAAAAACACTGAAGGTTTCTATGGGGAAATATATAAAGGTGAATGGACCAGCAAGGCAGAAAGAGGCTCCAGAAAGAAAAGGACACAGCTAGAAACAAAGAGCATGACAGGAAAGAGGAACTTTCTAGCACAGAACTTCTAGCATGTGGAGATACTAGACTGTGTTGTTTTAGTCTTTTTGTCACAAGAGATTTCTCTGTGTGAAATTCGGGCTGATCTCCCCAGGGAGAGCATGTCGCTACAGTAAGAGTGCCACCTTTTTTTCTTTTTTTTTTCTCTCTTTTCTCTGCCTGCAATTTTATTTGTTTTCATATTGATTTTTTTTTTCTACAGAATTTGTTTTCATATTAAAGATGATTTTTTTTCTACAGAATTTGTTTTCATATCGAAGATGATTTTTTCTACAGAATTTTGCCAGGGAAAACCTTTTTGTTGCCATGGGTTCTCTTATACGTGCGCTAGGTGCATGCTGCACACGGGACCTTGATTTATGACAAGCATCCAGACCACTACTCAAGGTCTTGTACAGGTGGAGAAAATACTGGCAACTGTGGGATTCGAACCAGTGCACTCAGATTCTCTTGCTTCCTTGGTGGATGTGTTATCTCCAGGCCAACACTCCACATGTACACAGAATACTACTGAAAGAGCACCCTGCGTCCCCATGGGGGAGATACAGACGACGGAGACATGGGCTACTAACACACCCACCTAGGAAGCCAGAGAATCTGACCCCACAAGATCAAATCCCACTCTCACCAGAGTTTCCTCCCCCTCCACAAGACACTAAGTTGTAGTCTGGATGCTTGTCATTCAGATAAACTGAGGTCCTGTGTGCAGCATGCACTGAACACATGTTAAAGAACCCATGGCAAGAAATGGGTTGTCCCTGGCAATATTCTGCACGAAAATCTACTCTAATCTGATATACTCATATGTGAGTGTGATTGAAACCTGACTGAATGACACAGGAAACGAATGATGAGCATAATGGCAGCTGTCAGTCGGCTCTACCCAAATAGGCTGGCCATTGTGCAAATGACTCTGGAAAGCGCTTTGAGTTTGCTCTCTGACTGAAGATAGGTCTTTAGGTGAAATAGAAATATCAACAATAATAAAACAAGACATTTATTTGAGACAACCATGAGGTGTTAAATGAAAATGTGACTATTTCATGTAATACAAAATAAGAAACACATCTGGCGTCAAGCTCCCAACTGATTACAATGGCCAAACCAGCAGATTGGTTAAGATACAGTTGGAGAACAAAAGACAACCACCACCACCAGAAACTCCCTTGACAGATCAGGACACACATATTCACCCAAACTTTCTCTACAGCATGCAAAACATAACTGAAAACATGGACATGGAATATATACAAGCTGTCAAGTCCTCAATAACACTTTGAAGACAGGATAATTTCACTGCTTTTCTCACCAGCACACCAACGCATCACGTGAGAAAGTTCACCGGTACATCAGGTATTCCCCAGAGTGACAACACCCACAGGTGTTCGATACCCTCCAACACAAGGCCATTGTGATCAGAAAAAAAAACACTTAAAATTTAACATACCATACCATGACATTCTGGTGCAGACTCCAGCAGGGTGTCTGATTCCTGTCCTGTGCAAAACACTTCACCCAAGTGGAGAAATCAAAATGGCTATGGCTAGAAGGCTCCCTTGAGTATAGTACCTCATTTTTGTTCCTTTAAAAGATTTCAAAGCAGACTGAGATGACGGAAAAAGACATCATTTGACAAAGACTGGTGAACATCTGAACACAGCAACCAGAATCCCCTCCCTGCTGGACTATTAGCAACAATGTCAAATGTCATAACACAAGCAGCAGTCACTTGCCAAATGCTTCAAACTAAAACTCATGGCAAGATGACAAACAACAGCTCTTCATGTCACTAAATTGTCCAACAACTTTATTTCAAGTTCATAACACCCTTATTTTGACACCAATACTCAGTGAAAACTTTGATCATGCATGCAGGATAGTTTGTCATCAATTTTCTTTTTCTTTTATCATAGCCCTGCATAAGAAATGGCATGCCCTGGCTCCGAACTACAACTCAACAAAAACTGAATTTGCTCAACAACAAAACAAAGAAAGCAAACATGACTTTGCTGATCAAACAAAGCTCTTCAAATAAGTGAAGGGAAATTTAGAACAAGATCAAGATGTGGAATTCCATGTATCCATACAAACAGAACACTCACACACTAACAGCCAGACCTTACTGCCACACCCACCTATCAAAACCTGAATTTTCAAACTATCCACACACACTTGCCATCCAGTCTTCAGTGACAGTTCAAAGAGCGATGTACTCAAGTAAAACCTGGCCATTCATCATGTACCACCCGACTACAATAAAAGAGCACAGAAGTAAAACAACAACAAACTTACTTAATCATGAACTAACACAACTGATCAATCCAAGCAGGAACAAAGCTAAACACGACCCAACTGTTTACAGAATCCACATCAATACTGAGTTTGCATGATCAGTTCAACTTGGCCAAACCCCCACTGTCTGGCCCTCCTGCTGACAAACACAACCCCTGCATCTGATCAGCCGTGTCTGCGGCAGACTGCTGGAGCTGGGTGTGGGGGGTGAGGGGAGGGGGATGCGGCCTCTGATGCGGTGCCAGACCCTGGACCTCGGAGTGTCGCTTCGTTTCCTCCTCCCGGTTGTCGTCCGCCTGCTCCTCCAGGGAGCGGAAGTCAATCGTCACCTGCTGCTTCTGCGACTCAAATTTCCTGGGGAGGGAAAAAAACAACAAAAAAAATCAAAGGAAAAAAGCACAAGTGAGAACGCTGTTCTCCCTGTTTCTTTCTCCTGTTGCCCACCCCTTCCCAGCCCTTTCTCCCCAACCAGCGTCTGTGTTATTACCCAGGATCTTACCGTCTGGTGTGTCCGTGGTGAACTCCCCCCTCCTCCCCAACAGACACACACATAAACATTGGATACTTATCACCTAGGCTCTCTTTGTTTACACACCTGAGCCAACAATCCACAAAACGTCTCTAGCAGGATTTATTTTAACCCCTTCAACCCTAGGGAGTTTTTACAGCCTTGGCAGGCTTCAATGCCAGACTGATGAGGAAAAATGTACAAAATATCTGTTTTTCTTCCACATTACATGTGGACACATGCAGAAATACTGTAGAAGTTAGTTTCACTTTCTTTGCAGTTTATGTATATGTATGAATGTGAAAACCGTTTTAATGAGGCGAACATTAACGAAAGAGCAATGCTCAGGTGCAGGGCTCAATGAGTTAATGAGATGCTTTACTTTAACTCTTTCACAACCAAGTTTCTTTGTGGAAAAGGCCTCCCAGTGCCAAATATTTTAGATATGATGCTCTCAGTCAAGGCTTCGTTTCATGTCCAAAAAAGAAAAAGAACTTGTTCACTTCAAACTGGGTCAGGGGGCAAAGGTTAGTCATTGTTCTATTGGCGGGGAAACTGGCTGCAGCTGTCAAGCTTTGTTACAGTGTGAAAAATGGTATTTTTCATGTGACCCTTCAATGTCGACTAGTCGCCTATGACGGTGCACTGTCTTGTCAACTAAAGTTGCCTATGGAGATGAAAGAGTTAAATACATTTTAACTTCAAAAAGTTAAACACATTTAAATGTCAAGTTTTTATGTCTGTACCCGTTTAAGCATACAAGTTTTTCAACTTAGTGTTTAAACGCACTTAAATGTAAGTTTTTACACTGTACAGTGCAACTGAGCATGTTTTACATGGACAGGTGCTTCATACATTGTCATTAAATACATGGTCACCACTACCAGCACTGCAGAACAAAGGCATCTCTCGCAGCAGCCACACAAGTCCTCACCTCAGCTTGATTCCAGCCTGGTTCAGCAGAATACGGGAAGCCTGGAAAGCAGGTTTCATGGCGTACTTGTCAGAGCAGTATATCACCTCCCTGATGCCAGACTGAACGATCAGTTTGGCGCATTCGTTGCAGGGAAAGAGAGCGACGTAAATGCGACAGTTTTTTACGTCCACCAAGTTCTTGTTGAGGATGGCGTTCATTTCAGCATGGCACACTGGAAAAAAGAAAAATGATGAAGTTTATCGACGGCTTAACTTCCAAGCTAGTGGAGATGTTACTTAATGGTAACACATGGCACACTGGAAAAGAAAAATAATGATGTTTATTGATGGCTTTACTTCCAAGCTAGTGGAGATGTTACTTAACGGTAACACATGTCACACTGGGAAAGAAAAATAATGTTTATTGATGGCTTAACTTCCATGCTAGTGGAGATGTTACTTCACGGTAACACATGTCACACTGGGAAAGAAAAATAATGATGTGTATTGACGGCTTAACTTCCATGCTAGTGGAGATGTTACTTAACAGTAACACATGTCACACTGGGAAAGAAAAATAATGATGTGTATCGACGGCTTAACTTCCATGCTAATGGAGATGTTACTTAACAGTAACACATGTCACACTGGGAAAGAAAAATAATGATGTGTATCGACGGCTTAACTTCCAAGCTAGTGGAGATGTTACTTAACGGTAACACATGTCACACTGGGAAAGAAAAATAATGATGTGTATCGACGGCTTAACTTCCATGCTAATGGAGTGGTGAATTAATGGTAACACATCTGCCCAGGAAATGAGAGAATCTGAGTACACCGGATCGAATCCCACACTCTCTGTTATTTCCCTACCTCCACTAGACCTTGGGTGGTGGTCTGGAACATTAGTTACTTGAATGACACAACTGAGATCCCATATGTAGCATGCACTAAACGCAAAAAGGATTTACGTGGCAAAATTCAGTAAGAGAATCCACTTTCATAGGAAAACAAATACACTTGAAAGCAGAAATTTAACCAGTTCAGTGCCGGAGAGTTTTGTAAAAATGTGCTCTCCCCTTGCCAAAGAATTTTGAGGATTCGGGGGTAATCATTTTTTTAAAAATTCGATTACAAAAACTATCGGAGATACATTAAGAAAGTAAACGTTTTTGAAAAAGAAAATGAAATTAGATTTTGAATCTGCGCATTTTTCCCCAATCCCAATTAGTTTGAATGTAGATAACTGTTCAGGCATATGAATTAAAGATGATGATTTCTGTGCAACAAAAAAGTCTATTTGAAGTAATTTCCACCTCCACAAAATGGCATCCATAAGGAAAACAAACAAAATACAGCTGGAAATAGCATGCCTATTATCAGATCAAACCTGTAGAAGGAATTAAAATAGGCTGTAAGTTTATAAAAAATCCAAAACAAATCACAACATGTGTAGACATGTATGTGAATAACTGTCCCAACCTTGATACAGTCAATATAAAAAGTCATTTACGTTCTCAGAAAATGAGCAGGAAAGCTTTTTGACAGCTATGAGCTTTCCGAAGTTAAAGGGTGAAGTTCTTTATGATACCCACTTCCTCCAAATTGCATCTGGGCCGACTAAAGTGTCTGCTGTACATCCAGCTTGCCTCCTCTTAAAATCAACCATCTGATTACTCATCAAGTGACAAAAAGCATTAAAACTATAAGCATGTCCAGTGCACTTTCAACATTTCATGAAAATCGTGGAGCATTGGCAGTTGTCTATTTGCGGCAGTATGCATTGATATAACAGCTTACTGACGTCAACTGCTACACCTGCTTCTGCACCCTCTGGCTGGCATTCAACCTATTATCTTACATCACTCCTCTCCCTCTTCCAATGCTAGCTGCACATATTCTGTCAGTCATAGTCTGATTGGATAGACGGACTGAATTAGCATCAAATGGGCTGTCAGTTTCATCACTGCCGTTATTCACTTTCATGTTTAAACCAGTCACCAGACAAGAGAGATCCTTCACCACTGTAGCTGTCCATAAGCACAGCTTGCAAACTTGTGTACATCCACAGGCTACGACCACTTTCATTACCAGACAAACTTTTCAACACTTTTTTTTTTTTGCATATGACTCTAATGATGCAACCCCCTTTCCACACTCCTTCCATGTGGTCCAGTACAAATCATTTTCAAGAAGGAAGGGTTCTTGTACCTGACATCTCTCATCTCATCTCATCTATCCCTTGACCCGTGGGTGGGTCGTTGGGGCACCATGGATGACTGCCTGGTCAGCTCGCGCCACCTGCCTCGGTCCTCAGCGGCCCTTTGAGTTGTGGCAAATGGCAGGCCCGTCCACTCTTTGATGTTGTCCTCCCACCGCTTTCTCTGTCTGCCTCTCTTCCTCCTTCCTTGTACGGTACCCTGCAGGATGGTCTTGGCTAGGCCGTCTGATCGTGTGACATGTCCATACCAGCGGAGCTTGCGTTCCTTCACTGTGGTTAGCAGGTCTTTGAATGGGCCAATGGCGTTTTGGACTCTTCTTTTCACTTCCTCATTTGTGATGTGGTCTTTGTATGTAATGTTCAGGATCTTGCGGAAGCATCTCATTTCCAGGGCCTGCATTCTTCTCTGGAGTTCTGCAGTGAGGGTCCAGGATTCGCAAGCGTATAGAAATATTGAGAAGATGAGGGAGCGCATTAGTCTGATTTTGGACGAGAGGGAGATCTTTTTGTCCTTCCATATAGTCTTCAATCGACTCAGTGCGGCAGTAGTCTGCGCGATTCTGGACAGGACCTCTGGTTTCGAACCCTCGTCTGACACAATGGCACCCAAGTATTTGAAGGAGGAGACTTCTTCCAGTTTTTCACCGTTTACGTGCAAGTTGGACGTTACGCCTTGGCTGTTGTTGGTCATAACCTTGGTCTTCTCGGCACTGATCTCCATGCCGTAGGCTGATGATGTCTTGTCAAGTTTGTGCACGAGTTCTTCGAGTTCTTTCTCTTCTCCTGCCAGGCCATCAATGTCATCGGCAAAGCGCAGGTTGGTGATGACTCTGCCTCCAATGCTGACAGTTCCCACATGATCTTCCAGGGCGTCAGTCATGATCCTTTCAAGAAAGAGGTTGAAGAGAGTGGGAGAGAGTAGACAGCCCTGTCTGACTCCGACCGTGGTTCTAAACCAGTTACCCGTGCTACCATTGAAGAGGACTGCACTGGTTGCTCTTTCATATAGGTTCTGTATGGCTTGGATGATGTCTTCACTGATGTTGAATTTGTTGACCCATAAGGCAGCGTGCCATACCCTGTCGAACGCCTTCTTGAAGTCAATGAAGACGTGGTAGAGGTCTCTTTGGTGCTGGAGATATTTCTCGCACAGCAAGCGCAGGTTGAAGATTTGTTCTGTTGTGCTTCTCCCTGCTCTGAAGCCGGCCTGCTCTTCTGCGATGATCATTTCTGCTTGCGGCTTCAGTCGGTTGAGAAGGACCTTTAGCATGACCTTGCTGGGGTGGCTGATTAGGCTGATAGTGCGGTAGTTTTTGCACTGTTGTAGATTGCCCTTCTTGGGGATTGTGATGACCAATGATTGTGTCCAGGTGGTTGGCCACTCTCCCGTCTGCAGGATCTTATTACAGATGGTGGTGAGGGCATCAATCACCGCTTCGCCTCCAGCTTGAATCAGTTCGGCGGGAATGTTGTCGACGCCAGCTGACTTCCCTGCTTTCAGTGTCTTCACTGCTGTACCTGACATATGCTCATTTAAATACTATATTTATAATCCAGACACATAAAACTAACCATTCTGAGTATGCTTACATTCACTGAACTAAACTTCAATGAAGAAAAATTGGAACATATGCAGAACACCAGTGGACGTCTTATATGCACTATGAAAACACTTTTTGCAGGTCGTCAGCTGACGTCTGATCGGCACTATGGCAACACTTTTTGCAGGACGTCAGCTGATGTTTTATAGGCACTATGGCAACACTTTTTGCAGGACATCAGCTGATGTTTTATAGGCACTATGGCAACACTTTTTGCAGGACATCAGCTGATGTTTTATAGGCACTATGGCAACACTTTTTGCAGGACATCAGCTGATGTTTTATAGGCACTATGGCAACACTTTTTGCAGGATGTCAGTTGATGTTTTATAGGCACTATGACAACACTTTTTGCAGGACGTCAGATGATGTTTTATAGGCACTATGGCAACACTTTTTGCAGGACGTCAGCTGATGTTTTATAGGCACTATGGCAACACTTTTTGCAGGACGTCAGTTGATGTTTTATAGGCACTATGGCAACACTTTTTGCAGGTGGTCAGCTGACATCTGATCGGCACTATGGCAACATTTTTAGCAGGACATCAGCTGTTTTATAGGCACTATGGCAACACTTTTTGCAGGACGTCAGCTGACGTCTTATAGTTACAGGCACTCAACAAGTTAAAGAAAAGTATGGCACTGCACTGTTGTAATGTGCTCTCCCTGGGGAGAGCAGCACAAATTTCACACAGGGAAATCTGTTATGACAGAGAATAATACATTATAATTAATGATTTATTTTCTGAAAGCAGACATCAACAGTACTTCTCAGAAGAAGCAAGAATGACTTGCATCCCATGATTTTTTTTGTTGTTGTAAGCAATCTCCCAATTAAAGGAAACTAACCTCACGAGTATTCTTCAATCATAAACCTACACAAACTTACTTCCCTTTCTACTTGAGCTTCTTCCTCATTCATGGGCTGCGACTCCCATGCTTACTCATAAACATGAGTGGGCTTTTACATGTATGACAGTTTTTACCCCCACCATGTAGGCAGGGTGGGGGCGGTGGTGGTGCATGCCGGGTATGTCCAAGTTGTTTCCATAACCCACCAAACCCTGACACAGATTATGGGATTTTTAACACGTATGTTTGATGTTCTGCATGCATATACTTATGAAGGGGGTTCAGGCACAAGCAGGTCTGCACGTGTGTTGAAAAATCTCCACCCTTTACCCACCAAGCGCCCTTACTGGGATTTGAACCTGGGACCTCAGATTGAAAGTCCTAAGCTTCTGTCTGGGGATGCCGTAGCTGACAGGAATTGGCTGTGTCTGACCGAAGTGTGTTGCTATGTCAGGCTGATGGTAACTGGCTCTACTAATCAGGAAAAAAACAAAAAACAAAAACAAAGTACATATGCGGACATGGCAACAGAGAGCTGTACCAACCATAGAAATACTTTCTCTCCAGAATGTTCTCCGAGTCTCTTCCCCACGGCATGACATCATCACTGCATCCAATCGGCATGCCATTGTATCCGATGCCAACGATCTTATTTTCTCCATTCACAATGCAAGCGCCAACCTGAAACCGATTTCAGTGATAAGCTGATAATTCTACCAACATCAGTATCAAACTGCATTCAAACAGCAGCATTTATAACAAGAAACAAATAAAATATTCAAAATAACATTCCACATTTCCTGGTGAATTTCAAAAGGCAGGGCAACTAGATAATGCAAATGAACAATTGAAAAAAGAAGATTCATTACACAATGTCAACAGTATACAGCATTAAAAAACAGGGCACTTTTCTCACTTCACAGGTTGTGGGGGGGGGGGGGAGACTTCCCCTGATGCATATTTGAACTACATCTTTTGCTACACGTGTGAGCATATTCATTAATCTATATACAGAAAAAAGTGTCAAGGCTTGCTCGGAAAAAGGGGAATGAACTGGGAAGACAGAATAAGGAGACAACAGTCAAGGAAGACAAAAAGGCAGTAATAAAGAGAAAAGCCAATCATAGAAAAGACGAAATTTTCAGCACAATATTTCCAGAAGGCAGGGATGCTATTAGTACTGAAGAGCCCCCAGCACAACTATGGGGATTTCATGACCTGTACAGACCCTGAGTCCACCACCACCCTGACCTGAGTTCTGGGGTCCTTGCTGCGCTGGGCTGACAGGAAGGCCACAGCCATGAAATATTCGTCCCATGACAAGTAGTCCTTTCGCTTCTCACTCTCCTGTCTGCACACACAACAGTTTCTGTTTCAAGGAGGATGTAATAACAATAATACTACTACTGAAAATAATACTATTAAAAATATCAATAATAATAATATTGTTGTCTGCACTGGCAGATGAGCATAGTCTGTCTGCATTGGTTGATATGCTTCTTTACCATTCTGCCACCTTCTTTCTTGTCCTGTGCATTATCAGATACACTAACACCAATGACTGTATCAGCTTTAGTTTGCTCACATTTGCTGTAATAAATAATAAAGTGACGATCAACGAGAATGACAAAGTAGCCATAAGAAAACAACAACTTGCACGCTGTTCATGAATCAATCACAACAACTTGAAGTTAAAATGTATACGTTCAGAAAGCACACAATGTACCATACTATCCAATGCTGAAGTATGCAAGTGCAAAGCTTATAGACTAATTAGACTATGAACAAGAATTGAACGTTACAACTTACATCCGGTATTCATTCGGGACCGATGTCGAGCTGCTCGCTGCGCATCGATCGAGGATCGATACCTAGCGCCGACCTGTCCAATTCGGCAATATCCTCATTTTCCCCCCTCGAGACGGAATGAGTAGTATTCACAACAAGGCGTGGACGTTCATTCGTCAGTCGCACAGAGCAGTGGAGGGGAAGAAATGTGGATATCGCATGCTAAACTGCGACATTACAATATTGCCTATGATTTAAGTGACGATGAAGCTGAGAACAAACGTCAGTTAGTGTAGGGTTTGTTTGATTTCCCCAGTTGTAACATATGTCCATGTTCTTGGCATTTTTGTTTTTAATTCTTTTTATCATGATGATGATGACGATCCAACGACAAGGGACGTAACTATGCACCAAATTGACAAGAAAAAATTCATCGTTGCGATTCACAAACATGGAAAACTTACCTTTTCCCGATCAGTTCATGTCCGTTACTATTGTTTTTAATGTCGTTTATAACAATCGTTGCTTCGGTCTTCTCCATTATCAACGGAATCAAAATGTTCTTCTTCCAGACTTTGTATGGTTTCTTTCTCGGTGTAATGTGGCCTTTCTCTGTTTTTCAGTTGGCATGTAAATAATGGCGGGAAACCAAACAGGATAGATAACTCTTTTTGACCTGTCGATTGAATATGAAAACTTGGATGAGTATTATTTGTTGAGCAAAGCCGGCGCTTAGGAAATTTCAAAACCGAAACATTTGGTTATGGTATTATTAATAATCACCATTATCTATTTTTGCACTGTGAGCAAATCATCCCAAGATGTTTCATAGGAAACGTTGTTTGTGAAAGTTGGGAATAAACTGACAGGGTGCTGTATTTCAGAAAACACGTTCAAAGTGCTGTTCGCATTTCAGTTCAGTTACAGCTTCAAAGACGTGTCAAAGCGTGCGGAGTGGTTCGTACATGCGACACCACTGTCTTCTTCTTCTTCGTCTTCTTTTATAGTTCAGTGCTGTAATTTATTTGGCCCACCTTTTCAGAGATGAGGCACTATGACTGACTCAGTGACTGATCATGTTAATGAACTTACTACCTCTTACTGATGAATGAACTTGATTTGTGTGGCCGGACGCGTGTAACATTTCAACACTGAAGATGTGTGTACACAGCGCCACGCACGGCACACACAAATATACAGATACAAAAACTAAACTAGCAGGGAGTGTATGACTTTGGCCACAGCCGGGCTAACATTGGAAATAGCCTAATGTGTTTTTACGTGCTGTTTTTTCTTCTTTTTTTCAGACTGAGTCTTTTTAAAGATTTTTTTTTATAGTGAACTCCACTATAAGAGTCCAGGGCGTTTTCTCAGGTGTTGGATATGAAAGAGAACAAGGAACAATCACCACTGAGACCTGAAGGCTCACTGACCAGATCGCTGTGTGTCTGACTGGAGAACGACCCACGTTGCATGACGTACTCCGCCGGCTGTCACCACTTCCCATTATTTGCCATCGCTTTTTGTTGTTGTTCAGTGTTCACGAACCTCCACATTCCCCCCCCCCCTCCCCGACCCCTCCCCCCAGGATTTGAGCGTCAATCAGAGTCGCTATCACACACACACACACACACACACACACACACACACACACACACACACACACACACACATATAATTATATATATATATATATATATATATATATATATACAGAATGCCTAAACGTTTGTCCTGGTAGGTCAATAAATGTCACATTGACCTTCTTTGGTGGCACAGACGTGAAAAATTTTCCTTGTAAGATTCATCATAATATCAGAGGCAATTTATGGTTGTAACACTGATATGTCATACGGAAACAAGAATATACCCAGCATGCACACCTCCGAAAACGGGGTATGGCTGCCTACAACAGCACGGGTTAAAAACAAAACTGACAAAAAAATAAACAAACGGTCACACACACACACACAAACACACACACACTGACAGAGAGAGAAGGAGGGAGGGTGTGTGTGTGTGTGTGTGTGTGTGTGTGTGTGTGTGTGTGTGTGTGTGTGTGTGTGACAACAGAGAGAGAGAGAGAGGGGGGAGAGAGTGTGTGTGTGTGTGTGTGACAACAGAGTGAGAGAGAGGGAGGGAGTGTGTGTGTGTGTGTGTGTGTGTGTGTGTGTGTGTGTCTGTGTGACAACAGAGAGAGAGAGAGAGAGGGAGGAAGTGTGTGTGTGTGTGTGTGTGTGACAACAGAGAGAGAGAGACGAGAGAGAGGGTGGGTGTGTGTGTGTGTGTGTGTGTGTGTGTGTGTGTGTGTGCGTGTGTGTGTGTGTGTGACAACAGAGAGAGAGAGGGAGTGTGTGTGTGTGTGACAACAGAGAGAGAGAGAGAGAGAGAGAGAGAGAGAGAGAGAGAGAGAGAGAGAGAGAGAGTGTGTGTGTGTGTGTGTGTGTGTGTGTGTGTGTGTGTGTGTGTGTGTGTGTGTGACAACAGAGAGAGAGAGAGAGAGAGAGAAATAACGAGCACGACAGACAAAACTGGATGGTGTCAGTAGATTGTTTATTCAAATCAAAAATCTGCAAAAGACAAACAGCAGCGTTGTCCACATTTGACCAATCAGTGTTAATCAAGTTTTAAAAAAAAAAACAACTTACTAAACGGTTCATGGTCCCGTATGACCTCTCACGGTCATTGGGAGGCAGTGATTTCATATCCACCGTGTCAAGGGCTCTGCCCAGGAAGACGGGGCACAAGTCTCTCCTTCCGGCGTTTTCACCCTCCTCACCCGGTCAGGTACCCGATTCACACCAGGGTGCAGGGAAGAGGAAAAGTGGACAAGCGGCCCTTCCCGAGGTCACAGCACCATGCCGAAACGGGACCTCGAACCCTGATCACTGGTCAACACACTGGATCAGAAGCCAACGGCTGACTGATTCTACCATGCACGTACAGCGGCCTCCTAATCAGGCCATGAAACCATGAAATAGTGATACCCAGTTCTGTAGAGTATCACTTGTGCATTCGCATAAATTAAGTGGGATCACCGTGAAGTCATGACAAACACTTGAAACCCCTACCTTCATCACTGAGTAAATTTCTGCTTCGGCATATATTTAGGGCCTGTAATTTACTTTTGTATACACTTAATGGGATCGCCATACGACCCAAAACTGTCATAGAAAACTACAACAGAAAACCCAAACCTTCGCCTGTGAATTTCATATCAATGCACATGATAAAAAAACAATAATAAACAAACTGTCTGTAAAAACCTACCACTACACTGAACTACCACTACCACCACCACCACCAACAACAACAACAGCAGCAAGGGAAAAGCAAAATATAGTTGTGGGGAGAAAAGTGAAAAGAGGCAAACCCAAACCCAAACAATGGAAATGCATCATGATTCGAATAAACAAATAAATAAAACCAAACATCACCAACCAACCCTGACCCCTGAACCAAAGCATCCAAACACAAGAATCCAAAATGAAGCCAACCAAATTAAATGAACTATGAAAAAAAAGAAAAAAAGAAAAAAAGCCCAATTATTCAAATCACCACCCCCTTTTCTTTATCTTTTAAAATGTCTCATTTCACAAATATCCGTGCAGACACAGTGGATACATGCCAGTGAGTTATATGAATATGGAAACACCGCAACAAAGAAATTCGCCCTTTTGAGTATTGGAGATAACGGAGTATGATTTTGGAAAAAAAAAGAAAAAAGAAAAAAAAAAAAGAAGAAAAGCACAAAGAAAAAAAGAAGAAAAAAAAATCACTTATAAAGTGTGCAATGACATGGAGCTTTATTAAATGACGCCTTGTTCAAAGTACAGTGTATTACCCAACAGTAACAAATGACGCCTTGTTCAAAGTACAGTGTATTGCCCAACAGTAACAAATGACGCCTTGTTCAAAGTACAGTGTATTGCCCAACAGTAACAAATGACGCCTTGTTCAAAGTACAGTGTATTGCCCAACAGTGACAAATGACGCCTTGTTCAAAGTACAGTGTATTGCCCAACAGTAACAAATGACGCCTTGTTCAAAGTACACTGGGTGCATTACCCAACAGTAACAAATGACACCTTGTTCAAAGTACAGTGTATTGCCCAACAGTAACAAATGACGCCTTGTTCAAAGTACAGTGTATTGCCCAACAGTAACAAATGACGCCTTGTTCAAAGTACAGTGTATTGCCCAACAGTAACAAATGACGCCTTGTTCAAAGTACAGTGTATTGCCCAACAGTAACAAATGACGCCTTGTTCAAAGTACACTGGGTGCATTACCCAACAGTGACAAATGACGCCTTGTTCAAAGTACAGTGTATTGCCCAACAGTAACAAATGACGCCTTGTTCAAAGTACACTGGGTGCATTACCCAACAGTGACAAATGACGCCTTGTTCAAAGTACAATGTAGCCTAATGGTAATGTGCTAGGCTGCCCGCTAGGGTCAAAGTGACGTTTAGTGACATATGTGTAATGTTATGTGTGAATGCACTTTCTTCTTCCGGGCTGAATGCGTGCGAGAAAAGCAGGCCAGTGTCCACCCAAGTTGATTTCAAACAGACAAACCTTCTTCAGCCATGGCAGCCTGAGACAGCTGCTGCTGGTGATAAAAGTAGCTGGCGTGCCGCGACAAAAACTGCACTACAACATCGCCACACGTGTTGCAAAGTGTCGGTTACACGTTTTCCCGTCAGCAAGTTATCAGCTTGAAAGCTTGTTCTATATCTGTTTTCTCCATTGCGCGGTAACAGGATTAATACTCTGCCATTTTGTGGGGTTGCCAGGAAAGAGGAGAGATCGTATGGAAATCCCACGACAGTAATAGATACTTCTTTTTCTTTTTTCTTTTTTTTTCTTACGGGTTTCACTCCCAAAGGACCAACTGATTCCGTCTCCCCCTCCACCCGCCCCGAGTCATCCTCCCTGCCCCCTTCCCTCCATGGTCATTAAAATAGATAGATAAATTAATAAATCAATCAATAAATATATAGATACATAAAAATAAAACAGAATGAAATAAAGTCAGCACAAATCAAGGCGTGAAAAATGAAAATGTACGTACACTGTTTCAATCCAGCCATGGATCGTTGGCATCTAGTCACCATTATCGACTGTGATATTTATCAAAGGCATATTTTACTCATTGAGAAAATATTACTTAATTTTTATCCAGAAGCTTTTTTTTTTTTTTTTCGCTCATAGTTTCCTCAGGCTGGTTCTGAAGTTTACATATTACCTGGTCTTATAAATAAATAAATAAATAAAACCCTTTCTTGGAAAGCAGCGATGTCAGCTTCTGTCAGCTAAGCGGTCTGGTCGATCTCCGAAAAATCAATCTGCACTTTGGTCTCCCATTTGCCCTGGTCATATTTTCTGAAAAGAAAACCACAGAAGTTAAAGCGAAACTATATTATAAAGGCCCAAACAAGCATAATCATACTCGCCAGTTCTTCTTCAGAGATAGCTGGTCCCTTTTCTCAAGATGCTCTCCTTTTACTTTATCTAAATATGAATGTCAGGTTTTTCTTATGGACTGGATAGAATTTTAAGGAATATACTTGCCAAAACAGAAGGCATAATGAAAGCTCCACGTTTTTATTCATTTATTATTATTTTTCAATATATATATATTTTTTGCTGTTGTTGTTGTTGCTGTTTGTTTCGTTTTGTTTATTTGTTTGTTGTTGTTGTTGTTGTTGTTTTGTGTTTGTTTGGTTGTTTTTCTTTGTTTTGGTTGTTTGTTTTGTTTTGTTGTTTTTTTTGGGGGGATGGGGGGATGGGGAGTTACTGTACATATAAGTACAAAACTTAAGCTCTTTTGAGAGGTGTGTGTGTGTGTGTGCGTGCGCGCGTGTGTGATTTTTTTATGGTCTTGAGTGGAATGGTGGTCTAGTGGTAACGCGTCCACCGAGGAAGCGAGAGAGTCTGAGTGCACGGGGTGGAATCCTTCACCCGCCACTGTTTTCTCCCCCTCCACTAGACATTGAGTGGTGGTCTGGACGCTAGTCATTCGTATGAGACGTTAAACCGAGTTCCCGTGTGCAGCACGCGCATATCGCACATTAAAGTATCCACGACAACAAAAGCGGGTTGTCCATAGCAAAATTGTATAGAAAGAACAACTTTGGTAGAATAACAATTACACTTCCTGAAAAATAACCAACAACAAAAACAACAACAACGAAGAAACAAAAACAACAAAGATAAAAAGGGGCTGGGGTGGCGGGGAGGGGGTTGGGGGATTAGAGTGGCACTGCACTAGGACGACGCCGTTCAACTGAAGCGCTGATTTCACAATGAGAAATCTGTTCAGTGTGAGAAAAAGTAATGACACAATAGAATAGAATAGAATAGAATACAGCACAATACAAGCTGGTGATGATGCTGACGTCGTTATCACATAGGTCCTACATGTGACAGTCTTTCACTGCTTTGAGAAGAATATGAAAAATATTGTCATTGATTTTTCTGCAGGCTGGTGACAGAAAATATTGCTTGCTATTGAACCCCCCAAAACGGTCACTTTAGGTAAGGACGAATAAGAGACTACAATTATGTCCATTCGAGTTTGTTGTTGTTTTTGGGGGGTGTGGGGGGAGGGGTGTGTGTGTGTGTGTGTGTGGGGGGGGGGGCGGGGGGGGGGGGGGGGGTAGAAATGTGTTTTTCCTCTGCTATTCGCTTCATATCCTGACCAGAAGCTTGAAAGAAAAACAGAAATGAAAATCGTTGGATAACTGCTTCTATCTCACAAATTCTGTTCTGTTCTTTATCACTCTTTTGCTGATGATACTCAGCTACAAAAAGTCTGCAGAACCAAACCAAGTAGACAGTCTGATTCTGTCAATGCAGGATTGTATTCTCGATGTTAAATCCTGAATGACATTCAACAAACTAAAGTTAAATGATGACAAAACTGAAACTATGATTATTTCCTCTGCAAGAATGTCCACATCTACTTATTTTCTGCCTCTGTTGTGTTGGTGATGCCACAGTTCAGTTTTCTAAATCAGCAAGGAATCTTAGAGTCATTTTTGACTCAAACCTCAGCATGCATACTCAGGTAGTAAATCTGATACGCATAGTCAATTGTGAACTCTATCCGTCAGTACCTTTCTGTTGAAACACTAAAACTCTTATTTCTGCTTTTTGTGCTGTCACGAATCGACCACTGTAATTCTCTTCTCATAGGCTGTCCACATAATATTCTTCAACGAATTCAAAAACTTCTAAACAATACTGCACGTACTGATCACATTTGCCCTCACCTCTGAACTCTACATTGGCTCCCCATTGAAGCGAGAATTAAATACAAAGTTGAGTGTCTCTGCTATTCTGCTTTCCACTCCACAGGACCTACATATCTATCTGACCTCATCAGTGTTTACACTTCCACAAGAAATCTCCGCTCTTCCTCTGACTGTTACCTTTTGAATCTTCCTCGTGTCAATACAAGAACCTATGGTGAACGTTCTTTCTTCTTTGCTGCTCCCCACATCTGGAACAACCTCGTCATCACATCTGTGAATCTGATTCTATTTCTGCTTTTCGCTCCTGACTAAAAATTCATCTTTTTAACACGTATCTATAAGCACTCTCAGCTTCCTTGTTCTCCAACACCATCCATGTTCGGTCAGCTCTCTTTGGATGTATGAGGAGTGGGAAAGGGAGAGAGAGAGAGAGAGAGAGAGAGAGAGAGAGAGAGAGAGAGAGAGTGTGTGTGTGTGTGTGTGTGTGTGTGTGTGTGCCGGGGGGCGGGGAGGGGGGGGGGAGGGGGGAGGGTTTTTTGAGAAAGAGTGGTGATGAATGTTTTATGTAACTTGTAATATTTCTCTTTCATGTAAAGCGCCCTGAGCTCTTAGCGAGAAACCGGGCGCTATTTAAATGTACTTTACTATTATTGTTATTAGAACTGAGACCGGTAAGTTTTTTTATTTTTTTTTTATTATAATAATAAAAAAAAAACAGTACTGAATGAAATTAACTGAATTATTCAAATAAAGGCATAGAAAGCTGAATCTCTGGGTGATGTTTTGCAAGGAACAACCCTTTTGTTGCCGTGGGTTCTTTTACGTGAACTAAGGGCATGCTGCATAAGGGACCTCGGTTTATCATCTCATCCGAACAACTACCAACCAGACCACCACTCAAGCTGTAATATTGCGAGAGGGAGAAAATAGTCAGGGAGGGGGGAGGAGGAGTAGGGGGGTGGTGGTGGTGGGGGACGGGTGGTCGGACTGGTGGGGGAAGGTGGGGGGTGCCGGGGAGACAGGATTCAATCTCGTAAGCTCAGATTCTATCCCATGAGACGACGCCATCTCAGTATCACGGTTTGACAGCTGTCTGCATCTGGGCTAATTAGTTCGTGTCCAACACGTCTGGGCGTTGGTCGCTTTCATCACAGCTCGCGTCACTCGGTTGATGCGAGTTGTTGTTCGCGTAACTGATTTCAGTTTTGAACCTCTCAAAGCTAATTTTCTTTGGCTTCCTAGGTCAACGCGCCCGTTACAACCAGGCTTCCATCACTCCACTGTAACAACCAAGTCAAGTGGTCACTTACTCTGTCTCCACACCAGCTTTTTCAAGCATTGTGCGTGCGGCTGCGGCATAGTCCTTGTCGTGTTTCTTCTCCGAGTAGAAAACGACCCGTTTAATGCCGGACTGGATGAGGAGTTTGGCACACTCATTGCAAGGAAACATGCTGACGTACATCGTGCAGCCACGAAGGTCAGCCTGTATTTTGTTGACAATGGCGTTCAGCTCAGCATGGCACACTGTAACAACACAACGTAAACCACACACGCGCACGCAAGCACACACACACACATACACACACGCGCGCGCACACGCACGTACACACGCACAGACACAGACACAGACACACACATACAGACACACACACACACACACACACACACACACACACGTTTCAAGTTTTAATTATCATTTCACTCCTATTGGAGTATGGAGGATTACTGCAAAATAATCTTTTCATGCCCAGAACAAACATTTCCAAATACACAACAATGTCACACACACACACCACACACACACACACACACACACACACACACACACACACACACACACACACACACACACGTGTAAGCACGTATGTATGCACGCGCGCACACACACACACACACACACACACACACACACACACACACACACACACACACAAATGTAAGCTCGTATGCATACACACGCAAACACCGACACACACACACACACACACACACACACACACACACACACACACACACACACACACACACACAAGTTTCAAGTTTTAATTATCATTTCACTCCTATTGGAGCATGGAGGATTACTGCAAAATAATCTTTTCATGCCCAGAACAAACATTTCCAAATACACAACAATGTCACACACACACACACACCACACACACACACACACACATGTGTAAGCACATATATATGCACGCACACACACACACACACACACACACACACACACACACACACACACACACACACACACACACACACACACACACACACCCTCCCGAAACCTGGAGGGGGTCAAGCTGGTGTTTTCATCTGATTCTGTCTCTGCCTTTTGCTCTTCACTAAAAGCTCATCTTTTCAAAATCTATCAACAAGCACTCAATTTCCTTCTTCTCCAACGCCATCCGTGTCAGCTCACTTAGGATGCATGACGAATGAGAGAGGGAGAGGGGGCGGCTTTGAGAAAGAGTGGTCATTGAATGATTCATGTAATTTTTGTAACTTTTTCTTTCATGGAAAGCACCCTGAGCTCTCAGAGAGAAAGGGCGCTATATAAATGTATAGTAATTCGGGGCAAGAGCCCCCCCCCCCCCAAAGCGAGAATTCCGATTTCTCTTCTCGTTGAAGCCGCAACACTTCACAACCAAGTGTAAACGAAAGAGGCCCAACCACGCTACAACATATCCCAAGTAATCGAAAATTGAAACAAACAATTATACGTAAAAGATGATCAACTGTAAAAAAAAAAAAAAAAAAAAAAAAAAAAAAAGGGCCTTCTTGCCCCATACGTTGGACAAAATGCCCTCGCGTGAGGGGCAAAGCGCATAGTGTGGGCGTTTTGCTCCTCGATCTAATTACAAACTTAATACTCAAAAAGGTATAAATCACGTTGCATTTAGATTGTAACTGGCCTACTCCAGTTAATTGGCAATGCATGTTCCTGATATGAGGAGCAGCAACCGCTGAGAGAAAAGAACGTTCACCATAGGTTCTTATGCTGACACAAGGGATTTCCAGATGGTAACAGTCAGAGAAAGAGCGGAGAATTCTTGAGGGAGTGTAAACACTGATAAGGTCAGAAAGATAGGTAGGTCCCGTGGAGTGGAAAGCAGAAAAGCAGAAACACGCAACTTTGTATTTAATCCTCGCTTCAATGGGGAGCCAGTGTAGAGTACGGAGTGATCTATACACACTTACCACCACCCACTTTCCCTCACAGCACCACTACCACCCTTCTTCACCTGCTTCTCCTTGTATTGGTCAGTAGGCTTTGCACTCACCTTCTGTCCAGCTGGGTGATATGTACTACTTTGTTGTCACAACACGTGTCTCTGAAAATCGCCGGGTGGCTTTTCCCGGGTGGAGGGCACAATGCCACACACTGCACCGCCATCTTAACATTTTTTTCAGGGGAGTTGGGGTTGGATGGGGGTGTATGCAAGTGCATTTGTTTTGCCATCAGAGTAGATTTTACTGTGTTATCTAACAGGAACTAGGGTAAGTGCATGCTGCACACAGGACCTCGGTTCATCGTCTCGTCCGAAAGATTAGCCCAGCTCAGCACTCAAGGTCCGGTGTGTGTGTGTGTGTGTGTGTGTGTGTGTGTGTGTGTGTGTTTCTTCTCTCACATGCTTGCATGCTGTTTGGATGCACCAGTAGAAGTTCTGGCCTGAATACATCCGCCTGTATGTGCTCGCCATGCATGACATTCAATATTTGTCCACTCCAGGTCTCATTTACATCCTCTGTGTCCCCATCTGTCCCTCTGCCTTTCCCTATAGATTATACAAGTTTCAGAAAGCCTTCCGTTTCGACCGCCCTTCGCTTAAGTCCCATGCTTATGGTGAGTGCTGTCAATGTCTTCGGTGTCGGGAGATTCACGGGAACTGTCGTTGGAGGGGTGTGGTGGCGGTCTTCACTCTGGAGGGTACGATCTCCCAGTCTATTGTCAGTATAGGGGGCTTAGTGGGTGGGGTCCTACGCATGTAGAGTCAAAGCAAGCACTGCGGAGCACCACCGAAGTGAATCAGTCGGCAACAGTGCAGGATCTCCTGTGGTGTGTGGCCTCCTGGCGAACTAACAACGATAGTTTCCAGTGAGTGTCTGTGAGAGGGGACTCGAATGAGCAGCGCAGGAGTAGCACCACGGTGCAGATGATGGGACGAAAAAAAAAAACAAAAAAAACCCCAAAAAAACAACAGCCCAAGAAAGCTTACTTACCGTTACAAATGAACCTTTAAACATTTGTAAGGAGGAAGGAAAATAGTGAATTAATTGCCGCGCGCACGTGTACACGTGTGCATGTGCATGTGCATGTGCATGTGTGTGTATGTGTGCGTGCGCGCGCGCGGCGTATGTGTACGCGCTATACCACTGATCACAATAAACAACCAAATGCAAACACAATTCTCCCTAGCCTGTATCATGTTTGTTTTCATACATTTTCTGCCGAGAGAAAGTTATCCAGATACAAACCGTAGAACCTCTTTCCCTCCTTTGACCAGTCCATCTCATCATCCTTTATTCCGTTGGCCATGCCATTGTAGCCGATGCCCACGATCCGCAGGTCCTTGTTGACGATGCAGGCCCCGACCTGTAGCGTTCGTTTCGTTTATTTATCTATAGTCTCTTCATCTAAGATGGTGATATTAGACTAATAATAAATGATGTTATTGTTATTATTATTTGGATTATTATCATTTCTGTCATCATGATGATGATTGTTATTATTAATTAGAAATCATCATTTCTGTATCCGACCTGTAGCGGTAACGCGGCCACCACCGTCATCGTGCGGTCATTGAGAAAGCAATGGTCATGTCAGTCATCAATGTTACTGTAACATTAGTAGCTGCAGGATCACACACACACACACACACACACACACACACACACACACACACACCGCGCACACGGTGGCACACACACTGACGCACGCATGCACGCGCAGAGAGAGAGAAAGAGAGAGAGAGAGAGAGAGAGAGAGAGTGAAAAGAGAGAAAGAGAAAGTACCACGATCCTTTGAGCAATTCTGTTTCGCACGTGGAGGACAACTGCGTTTATCAACAACAACAACAAAAAAAGCAACTTTGTAACACACACACACACACACACACACACACACACATATATATATATATATATATATATATATATATATATAGAGAGAGAGAGAGAGAGAGAGAGAGAGAGAGGTGTATGTATGTATGTATGTATGTATATCAGTATAAAGGTGGTAGCCGGTAATTTTCATGCACAAATAAATAATCCCCGACTGCAACCTCAGTGGAAGATTGACACATAAACCCCTTTGAGATAAAGATTTGCATGTCGAATAATGTCTTATTAATAATGAATAAAACAAAGTGTAACAAAATACCAACAACAAAATCATACTACTAAGATGCTTCCCTCGGTTGAATCAGATCAAGTGGAAACACATCCCACTATCACTTGACCACCTTTGACCCCGTGACCACTGAACTTTGGTGACCCGAGTTTAGTGCGAGAGAGATAAACCACTCGCGGCAGGCCCCTTCTTACTGTCTATAACAGTGCTGAAGCCGTTTTGAGGCACACACGCAGTGCGGAAGGGTGGCGGTAAATCACCCTCTCCTTCCCCACCTGAAGGAAACTGGTCGGTTCGACGGTTCAGCTGCAGTAAAGCGAAAGTTAAGTTACGCCTGGAATTTCGCACGTGTAGTAAGATTCGCTGAATACAATTAAAACCGATTCATTTTTGCTTTGGTTTTTAGCACGTTTGCATCTGCTTGAATGTAGATAATATAAAAAGAAAATAAAGCAGCTCCCCCCACCACCAACTCCCCGCCCCCCCCCCCCCTCCCCCCAGCGCAATGTTGCACATGAGAGAGACAGTTATAAATTATTGAACTGCGTTTTCGTAACGCTACTTTTTCTTCACACTTTCTGGTTTACATCACCATTTCTTCAAAAAAAAAAAAAAAAAAAAAAAAATATATATATCAAAACATAAAACACATATTCAGCTCTGTCTCTCTTCTAACATCTGTCTATTCATACATACATGAATACATACATACATAATTTCATATAGATCTATCAGTATGTAAATCTAAATCTATCAATATGTACATAATCATATATATAATTCATATATATACGAACGCTTCATGTTGCCCGAGCAGACCGTTGTATTGTGCTCTATCTCTCTCTCTAAGTCTCTGTCTCTCTCTCTCAGGAGTTTTACATGGCTGTTAAAAGCATCTACGATTCTGTACTTGTATGTGTTCGTGACAAAGGTATTTATTCAGACTTTTTTCAGTGTCCAAGAGGGGTTAAACAAGGTTGTATGCCAAGCACACAGCTGTTTTCCTTTTTCATCGGTGAATTGGCAGTGGAGTTATCAAAGAAGGGGAGACATGGAATACAAATGATACCTGGCGCAACAGATTTGCTCTTAATGCTATTTGCTGATGATGTTGTTCTCTTGTCTGACACACCCACAGGGTTACAAAATCAATTAAATGCCCTTAAGCAAGAAACAGACAGACTACAACAAACAGTGAATCTCGTTAAGACCAATATTATAGTTTTCCGCAATGGAGGTCATCTTTCGACTCGTGAAAAATGGTGCTGTGGTGATAGGGAAATAAAAGTAACCAATACATATAAATATTTAGGAATGTTATTCACAACAAAATTGAGTTTGACATCTGCGTGGGATGAAGCAAACAGAAAAGGGAAAAAAGGTGTAATCCAAATTATAAAATCACTCAGGAGACTGCGTTCGACTGACGCTTTCCTTACGTTTGGGCGGGGCAAAGGCAGCTCATGAATAATGAATGCGTGCCGCGGCGCAGGCTGCCTGGCTTCAGCAATTTCTGCAAGTGGTTTATCTCTCTTTTCTAATCTCCGGTGCAACCCAGTACCGTTTCAGTGGCGTGACCGGCTTTACTGAACAAAAGCAATGCGGTGATGTCCAATTTTAGCATCCTAAATTATTGCACCTATTTAACCGGCAAATTCTGTGCATGTATGAAACGATTATTACCAGTAACAGCTGTTGCAACCCATTTTTAGTGGATTTCGACTCTTACTTTGGACTAGTATTTCACCGGCTCAATTTTGATGACTGAACTAAAAGTGCCACCCAGTATCTTGTGTGGGTTTTTTTTTTTTTTCGTCCCACAAACCATGGAAATGTAACCAATAGGTGCAATAATTTAGGATGTGATCTAAAGAGGAAGACATCAAAACAAAGACTTAGTGAATGGTGACCGACCACAGGGACCACAACTTTCTGATCCTAGTGTGATGACCGCCATTCACTGATGACCAAACTACTCACGGGCATCAGTCAAGGGGGTTAACTCTGGAACATACCCGTGTCAGGGGGTCTTTGCTTCTCCGAGCCGAAAGAAATGCCACGGACATGAAATATTCTTCCCACTCCAGCACTCCCTCGGTTCTCTTTTGGCTGGGGCTGTAAGTAAGTCAGTCAGTCAGTGTACATTAAATCAGCTCGCAAGTTATAAAAAGAAGCATCATGATACATCTTTTTTTTATGTGTTTTATTCAGGTTCAGAAGTACATGGTTAAGTAATCGCATTCATTTTCCTGATTTTGGAATTTTGATTTGTGTTG
>NC_134899.1:3218648-3223648 GCF_041734735.1 Babylonia areolata
CACACACACACACACACACACACACACACACACACACACACACACACACACTGGCACACACACACACACACACACACACACACACACACACACACACACACACAGAGACAACCGAACACCGGGTTAAAACATAGACTCACTTTGTTTACCCAAGTGAGTAAAAAATGATAATGCACTTTGGGAAAGGGCACAAAAATTATAAAGAAGCGAAAAATGTTTTTACATACAGATTTCTGTTACATTTTTATTCCTGATTCACAAAACTTAGCATCTTTATGCTGAGAGCAGTCGTTTTATCATTTCAGTTTAAAAAATGAACAAATTCTGTTGTGTACAGTGACATTGTTTCATACGCCTGCTAGGATTAGCATAATTCTGCAAACTGATGGTGCATCAATCTAGTTGTACCGTGGAAAATATCTTTAAAACTATCTCATTCGTTTAAAACATTAGATTTCAATAAAACATGACTCAATGCACAAAAAGGAATTGTGTTTCACACTCGGTGACAAGATCTTACACTGTCTTCATTCGTCCAAGTGGTCGCTTGTCGGTAAAAGTAGTGTTGCAGTGTCTTTAAGTTTTAAAAGATAGTCATATCCATGAGCCCGTGCACTGATTGCAACGAATGTTCGCGATATATTGAGAGGGGAAAGCAGGCCACTATATATTTTATTTAGAGAATGATTTGCGCGAAGGTCTTAGCACACACACACACACACACACACACACACACACACACACACACACATACACACGTGCACGCGCACGCGCCTATATGGTATGGGTTAAGATTCACGGTTAAAGTTAACTCACATGACACGTACGTGTCTGATTTTACCACGCGAATATCACTTAATCCTTCCAGTTTCACAGCGCGAACACAGGAAAGAGTTTTTTTGTTTTTTTTTTTAAATAAGTGTGCGTTTTCGCGGGTTCCGACAAAGAGTGGTAATTTCTTGGCGTTTACGTCAATGGCGTTTGTGCCAAATGCTAAGAGGCGTTCGAACAGGCTCTGACACAACAGTCATAATAACAATAATAATGGTATTTATAGAGCGCTGAATCTCGTGAAGAGACAAATCAAAGCGCTTTCGCCCCAGTCATTCACACGCATGCATAACTCTAAAACTGTAGAAACTAAAGACAAGGAAGGGCAGGCAAGGGGGGCTATTTTGGGAAGAGGTGGGTTTTAAGGCCAGACTTGAAAGAGCTGAGTGTGGAGACTTGACGAAGCGAAAGAGGAACTTCATTCCAATCGCAAAGTCCAGAGACAGAGAAAGAACGGCGGCCAACAGTCGAGTATTTGAATCTGGGTATGCGTAAACAGAGTGGATCCGAAGCTGATCGTAGTGAGCGAGATGGAGTGTAGAGGTGAAGGCAGCCGCAGAGATAGGAAGGGGCAGTTTTCTGAATGCATCTATAACATAGAGTGCTGATCTTTATTCGGTGTGAGACAGGGAGCCAGTGGAGATGTTGCAAAAGAGGAGTGATGTGCTCAGATCTTTTCTTTCTGAGGACGAGTCGGGCAGCAGAGTGACTTTCGTAATGCACACTTGACGAGTCAAGACTGACGACTGAAAGAAACAGGTACAAGGCCATCATATCATCAATCGCCTCAAAGAAATAAAGGCAGAGAGAGGGAGCGGCCGTAAGTCTAGCATGAAAGGCCCGCGGTCGAGCACGATGCAAATCAAACGAATATCGGCATCATTTCCAAACCAACATTGTGCAAATTTCTTCAAAACGGAACAATGTCTCTGTGGGCTTTTCCAAATACAATAGACCGTGAGCAACACGCTAGACGCCACGTTCTTGGCATCAGAGAAATTTTCCCACCCATCTAGCGACCAACTGAATCCGTCAGTGGCAACCCGCTGTGTGTGTGTGTGTGTGTGTGCGTGTGTGTAAGGAAAATGATATCCTATTTTCCTAGATCCATTTTTTTACAGGGCAACATTTATATCGGGGATTGGAATTTGTTATTTTGATATACTATTTTCCTAGATCCATTTTTTTACAGGGCAACTTTTATATCGGGGGATTGGAAATTGTTTCTTTTGAAAAATGGTTTCACGTGTTTCACGTGCATTTTTGTAATCACACCATGAGTTATGAACGTGATGTGCTGCTGTGAAGTGCAGATTTCTTGCCAGATGGTGTCATGAAGCTGTCCAGGTTAGGGACATTTTTTTGCCTGTAAACTGAGGTATGTTGAAAATGATTGCACTCAGTTTGAAATGACTTTGGCTTCGTTTTGTGATGGGATATTGACCATAGTATATAAAAGCAGGACTTTGGAATGGATAATTTATGTAGCGTTTAAATGACAGATACGTTGATATCTTGTGGTTGATTTGATGTTGTTGTAAAGCTTGTATGGGTAATCAGTACTTCGTGTTGTGATGATATACAGTTAGATTGATAATAGATAATAGTTACTTAAATTTGTCTTAAGTTTTGTTAGACTATTCGATGGCTAAGAAATGGTAATTTTTTTTGAAACATTGAATTGTGTAGTAGCTAAGCAGCTACATTTTGGTATTTCCTGATGGGATGAATGGGAATCATTTTAAGGTAATTGTTTCTGCATTATTTAGGGTGGTGAATGGACATCGTTTTCCAAGCAAATATATATTTTTTTGTATTCAGTGATAATTGGAATTTATGTCAATAGTATTGGATGAAGATTTCCTCTTTAGTGTTTATGTAAAGGTATGGTGTCTATGTTGTCTTGTTAGTCCACTTCGGTTTCTAGGAATAATCAAAACATGGTCTGTAGTGGGACTGGAAATGAGGGGGGTTTGCATCCAGAAAGTCAAGGAACTGACGCATACTAAAAATGTGCCGGCATCTAGTGGCTGGGGACAGGCCACGGGTTTTGGTTTTGTGCCGAGGTGCCAGGGACTGGGCACGGGACTGCATCTCTGAGAACTGGATGGTGGGACCATCCGGGGATGAACTATTGGCACAGAAGGTGAACGTGATGGTGGGACCATCGGGACGAGCTGAGTGAGGAGCCAGGAGCTGGCGAGACTGGTGAAGAACATTCAAGGCGAAGTTAAAATTGTCCCCCCCCCCCATAAAAAAATTACATTCCAGTCCAGGCCATGATTAACAGCTTTTGATATCTATCTTAATAATGAATAAAAGGGTGTGGTTAATAAGTGTTTTCGTGTTTTGGGGAGAACACGTTCTGATTGGAGTGACAAGTGATCAGATAGCAGGCATACACTTACAAGCAAACACATTCATTGTTATTCAGTCATTTCTGTCTATCTGGCACTTTCTTTACAGTGTGTAGAGGATGAGGTATATATGTGTCGTAGTGTATGCATAGTGTACTGTGGGAGCAACGGAATGATACTGACTGGTACGCCGGTGCAGGTGTGCAGTATGCCGGTGTGTGTGCTTGGACAAGTGTGTGTGTGTGTGTGCCATGGAAGCTGCGACACGTATCCTAGAAATGAGTGTGGAGGAGGAGGGGAGGGAGCGGGGGTGGGGGGGTGGGGTGGGGGTCGGTGCAGGGTAGTGTGTGTGTGTGTGTGTGTGTGTGTGTGTGTGTGTGTGTTTGCATGTTTTACATTTATTTGCTTATTTATCACCATTGTCTTTTTACTTCATTTTCATTTATTGTTAACATTATTATTGTTTATCTTTTTTTTTCTTTTTTTTCCTCAAGGCCTGACAAAGCGCGTTGGGTTACGCTGCTGGTCAGGTATCTGCTTGGCAGACTAGTGGTGTAGCGTATAAGGATTTGTCCGAACGCAGTGACGCCTCCTTTTGCTACTGTTACTGATTTGCCTGAAGAAGAGCTTGTGGCTCGATACGTCGCCTCTTTTATCCCAAGTAAGTCGACTTTTACCAAGATTTTTTTTAGTCTACCTCCTACTGTTACTGATACTGATACACGTACACACACAAACCACATCCGTTTCATTCGCATAAAAAGACGTTAAGCTGAAGCTGCTTCCGTGTGTTGATCCAACCAGTTTCTTGGGCAACGAAACTCAGGCTTGTTGGCCGTGGTCAAGCATATAACTCTAAAAACAGTTGCAGTCAACGAGTTGATAAACCAGATCCGGGTGTAATCAAAAAGCTGCTATCGGAAAAGTAAGAGGTTTTTTTTTTTGGTTTTGTTTGTTTTTTGTTTTTTTTCTGATTTGGCACTTGCAAGCATTGTTCTAAAAATAAATGGAGCTGTCTTGGTAGTCCCAAACCATACGATCGCACGGAAACTGCCCACAACTTTTCACGCATGACCAAAAACATTGGAACAAAAATGACTCAGCATTTCAGTTCTGAAAACCAATCGCTTCAGGGCCTTGCGACATGCAACGCCTTCCTAGTTCCATAGAAAAAGTCGGCTAGCAATCACAATTACTAGACTTCACAGAGGTGAGATCACTAAACTCGACCGTCTGTGTCAGGTGACAGCCATTCACTGATGACCACTGTCAGCAGCAGTCCAGAGCTGAAATGATTAACAAGCGCTGTCACTCCTGAGAAATAGGCACACACAGTTTACATTTAAGCTTTTTCACGGAGGTGTCAAAGCAGTCAGTCAATCAATCTGTCAAAACCACTATATTAATCCACATGGAAATTGATTTGTGCAGTCGCATGCTCTTTGTAAGGAACAACATAAAATCATCATGCCCACCATAAGACATTCAAGCTAGTCAAATAAAAACTCACAGTAGATGATGTTAGACAAAAGCAAACCACACATACATGTGCATGCCAAGACAATAAGGTATCGCACAACAATGTATAAAAAACACACACAAAAAAAATCGCACACACACACACACACATGCACACACACATAGAGATAAGACAAGTTTTTGCACAGCAATGTAAATAGATAACCAATAGAATAAACTGAAGTAAAATGTACACACACACACAATTTAGACAATAAGGTATTGCACAACAAAGCATGCTGACTGATCCTTAATTATATGTGACACCATATCTGCAAAACAAAATTATTAGAA
>NC_134899.1:3228648-3291148 GCF_041734735.1 Babylonia areolata
TATCAACCAGGTTATCAACCTGTCTTTCTTGTGACTGTTGTGATCAACCACACACACTGTCAAGGCTGAGCAACAGTGTCCAGGTGCATAAGACTCCAACACAGTCCACACAAAGAATGAAAAGGGTGTACTCACCCAGGATCTATCGCCAGTAAAAACGCTGTGTGTGGTACTTGCAGAAACAGTCTTCAAGACACAGTGCTGGTTTGCTGGGGCAGTCGGGGCAGTAGAACCCCACACCCTTTCTTTGTCCTTTCTTCCAGCAGACTCTGCACCTCCTTTGTGGCCAGGCCTTCTGTGGGGTAGGTGGGATGAAGTGTCGTCCACACAAGACAAACAGTGTGGTCATCTTTAGCAGTGTCTTGGTCACCAAAAATCATGGCAGTATTACATCCTTCTGAAGTCCAGGAGTGTACTGCTGTTGCCCGCTCTTTTGTAGAGGATGTGTGCATTCAGCATGGCAATTTGTAGAAAATGCACACACAGCTATCTGTACCACTTCAGGGTTTTCCTTGTGACATTGTAGGGCTGCAGCTGTTGGTCATGATGGTCCATGGCACCCATGTTTTTGTTGTAATCCAGAATTGCTGGAGGCTTGTTTATTGCCCTTTGGTCTTGCTGCTGCTGGTCTTCAGCTGCAGGTTTGTGGCAAGTTGTCAACTCCAGATGGTCCAGGATGAACATCATGATCATCACCATGCTGCATACCTGAAACACATTGCATAAAAGACTAAGTTTGTTGGGTTTTTTTTTAAACATATAAAAAGATCATGAAATGGTACCATTTTATTTTTGACTGTTTTCAGAAGCTGAAATACACACACACACACACACCTACCCCACTCCCCATCCCAAACCCCCAAAACACACACACACTGAAACTGGTTCATGGTATGCCACACCCCCTTCATTCTCTCTTTCTCATACAAAACAAAATGACAACACACACACGCACACACGCACACACACACACACACACACACACACTTCTACAAGTGTTGCATTTACAAAGTAATTTAGGCATACAATTCTGTATATCATTCTCTGATTTCAGTTTTATAAACATCATCTCTGCCCCCCTCTCTCTCTCTCTCTCTCTCTCTCTCTCACACACACACATACACAACAACAACAACAACAAACCAATATACACTCGGGAACGAACACACAGAAAGCTGCAGGCGAGCGACACACGCTGTCATCAACAATGAGCCAGCCAGCAAGCCACGCCCCCTTGGGCTGCGATGGTCACACACAGTACCCACGTGACTGACTCTCTCTCACTCACACACACTGATCAGTGACTAACGAAGCCACTTACCACAGCTAACACATTCAAAACACACACAATGCAGTCATATTCATTGTTACAACAAACGGAAAGCAAATAATAAACTGACAAACCTCATAAACACCCACCTGCATCTTGAATCAGCTGAGCTTGTCTGTCTTCAGTTTCGTCAAGCAACTCCGCCTCCCACCCCCCTCCTCTGTCAAAATCAGCGTCTTCGGCATCAACTTCACGCAGTTCTATCTCATTGAGTCCATAATCTTCATCTCTACTGTTTGCATTGCGAAAGAATTCTTTCAATACAAGTGCGAGTGTGAGTTTGTCTGCGTTCAGCCATGGCTTTGCAAACACAACTTGAGCTTCGTACAAACTTGCAAAACTTTCGCCATAAATATGACAATGCAATGAATAATTTTAGCTTATGGAACTCAGGAGATAAAGAGCTCTCAGGGGAGCTAATTTAATGGTTAGCAGACTGTATTTTCTGTAATGCGGGACTCGAAACATAGAACATTGTAAAATGACGTACGGCGCAAGTCAATACAGCATTGGTGAGCGACGTTTCATGACGTACGCCATACGTCAACAGCGCAGTCCAGAGGTTAATCGCTTGACTGCTGTGTTGTATTGTGTTGTTGTATCTTTTGTGTTGTGTTGTATTGTATTTATTGTGTTGTATTGTATTTATTGTGTTGTGTTGTATATATTGTATTGTATTTGTTGTCTTGTGTTGTATCTGTTGTGTTGTGTTGTATTGTATTGTATTTGTTGTCTTGTGTTGTATCTATTGTGTTGTATTGTATTATATTGTATTTGTTGTGTTGTATTGTATTGTATTTATTGTGTTGTATTCTCTCATGTTGTATTTATTTTGTTGTCTTGTGTTGTATCTATTGTGTTGTATTGTATTATATTGTATTTGTTGTGTTCTATTATATTGTATTTATTGTGTTGTGTTGTGTTGTATTTTATTGTATTGATTGTGTTGTATTGTCTTGTGTTGTATTTATTATGTTGTATTTGTTGTGTTGTATTGTATTTTGTGGTATTTATTGTGTTGTATTGTATTGTATTTATTGTGTTGTGATGTGTTGTGTTGCATTGTGTTGTATTTATTATATTATATTGTATTGTATTTATTGTGTTGTGTTGTATTTTGTTGTATTTATTGCGTTGTGTTGTATTGCATTATATTTATTGTGTTGTGTAGTTTTTTTGTATTTATTGTGCTTTGTTGTGTTGTATTCATTATGTTGTGTTGTATTGTGTTGTGTTTATTATGTTGTGTTGTATTTGTTGTGTTGTGTTGTATTGTATTTGTTGTGTTGGGTTGTATTTTGTTGTATTTATTGTGTTGTAATGTGTTGTGTTGCATTGTATTGTATTTATTATGTTGTATTGTATTTATTGTGTTGTGTTGTATTTATTGTGGTGTGTTGTATTTATTGTGTTGTGTTGTATTTTGTTCTATTTATTGTGTTGTGTTGTATTGCATTGTATTTATTGTGTTGTGTTGTTTTTTGTTGTATTTATTGTGCTGTGTTGTGTTGTATTCATTATGTTGTGTTGTATTGTGTTGTGTTTATTGTGTTGTATTTATTGTGTTGTGTAGTACTGTGTTGTATTTTATGTGTTGTATTGTATTGTTGTATTATGTTGTGTTGTGTTATATTTATTGTGTTGTGTTGTATTGTGCTGTATTTTACATGTTGTGTTGTATTGTGTTGTATTTATTATGTTGTTACATGTATTGTGTTGTGTTGTATTTTTTATGTTGAATTGTGTTGTACTGTGTTGTGTTGTCCTGTGTTGTGTTGTTCTGTTTTGTGTTGTCATGTGTTGTACTGTGTTGTGTTGTCCTGTATTGTGTTGTGTTGTATTGTATAGCTCTAGTATCCTGCCAGGGAAACAGGAAAAGTGCAACTTTGTATTAACCCCTTGACTGCAGTGTGTAGTGTACTGTGTTGTATTATTGCATTGCTTTGTATTGTATTACTTTTTGTCACAATGTGTTTGTGTGAAACTCAGGCTGCTGTCATCTGGGGAGAGAGTGTCGCCACAGTGCAGTGCAACCCTTTTTCTTTTGATAAGTTGTTGTTGTTGTCTGCAAGTGTATGTGTTTTACTATCAGAGTGGATTTTTCTACGAAAATTTGCCAGGGACAACCCTTTTGTTGTCCTGGGGTGCTGTTCATCTTTTGTTGTCCTGGGGTGCTGTTCATCTTTTGTTGTCCTGAGGTGCTGTTCATCTTTTGTTGTCCTGAGGTGCTGTTCATCTTTTGTTGTCCTGAGGTGCTGTTCATCTTTTGTTGTCCTGAGGTGCTGTTCATCTTTTGTTGTCCTGAGGTGCTGTTCATCTTTTGTTGTCCTTGCTGTTCATCTTTTGTTGTCCTGAGGTGCTGTTCATCTTTTGTTGTCCTTGCTGTTCATCTTTTGTTGTCCTGAGGTGCTGTTCATCTTTTGTTGTCTTGAGGTGCTGTTCATCTTTTGTTGTCCTGAGGTGCTGTTCATCTTTTGTTGTCCTGAGGTGCTGTTCATCTTTTGTTGTCCTGAGGTGCTGTTCATCTTTTGTTGTCTTGAGGTGCTGTTCATCTTTTGTTGTCCTGGGGTGCTGTTCATCTTTTGTTGTCCTTGCTGTTCATCTTTTGTTGTCCTGAGGTGCTGTTCATCTTTTGTTGTCCTGAGGTGCTGTTCATCTTTTGTTGTCCTGAGGTGCTGTTCATCTTTTGTTGTCCTTACTGTTCATCTTTTGTTGTCCTGAGGTGCTGTTCATCTTTTGTTGTCCTGAGGTGCTGTTCATCTTTTGTTGTCCTTGCTGTTCATCTTTTGTTGTCCTGAGGTGCTGTTCATCTTTTGTGCACTAAGTGCTTGCTGCACACACGGCCTCAGTTTATCATCTCACCCGGAAGTCTAGCAACCAGACCACCATTCAAGATCTTAGGGAAGGGGGAGTAATTCAGGTCCCTAGATATGGCACTTGAACCTGTGGTTGCTGGCTTCCTAGCCAGGTGCAGCACTGCAGGGCCACAGCACCATGTATGTAATCATCATTATTGTGCATGGTCAGGACTGCAGAGAACAAGAGTCTTCAAATAATATAAATTCACACTATCCATAAACACATACAATACTTACATAGTACCTATCTTTGATCAAAGATTTAAACTCTCAGCGCTTTACAAGCACAGTTATTCACACAACAGGTTGCCTACCTAAGTGGAGCCGATTGACAGCTTCTTATAAGGGCTAATCATTCATTTCCTTTGTCATTTGGTCAGACTGTAAGTCATGCTCGCAAGTACACACACACACACACACACACACACACATACATACATCTACCTTTTCTGTATTATCCTGACTTCTCTTTCCCCTCTCCCCACCCCTCCCCGCCCCACTTAAAAAAAAAAAAAAAAAAGACGCTAAACTAAAGAACGGATACATACACACATACACACATATATACATACATGCATACATACACGCAGTATGTATATTAGGCATCACATCTTTCTTTGACAGCCTGTTTGAAACCTGAATAGGGGGCACTGTTGCAGGGTTGGTTAGGTGTTTGATCAGGGTTGGACGCCATGTTTCAGCATGGCATTCCGTCTTTCAGAAAGGCAATTCTGCTCTGATTTTTCTCACTCCACCCAGGGTGGATGCCTACCTGACTGTATGGGGAAGGTTAAACTGAGGGAAGGAGAGGACTGGGCCCAGCCTTCCCCTGCCTTGCTCCAGACACAGGGGACATGAAATCACTGTCCATGCCTTGCTCCAGACACAGGGGACATGAAATCACTTCCCCTGCCTTGCTTCAGACACAGGGGACATGAAATCACTGTCCGTGCCTTGCTTCAGACACAGGGGACATGAAATCACTTCCCCTGCCTTGCTTCAGACACAGGGGACATGAAATCACTTCCCCTGCCTTGCTTCAGACACAGGGGACATGAAATCACTGTCCATGCCTTGCTTCAGACACAGGGGACATGAAATCACTGTCCGTGCCATGCTTCAGACACAGGGGACATGAAATCACTGTCCATGCCATGCTTCAGACACAGGGGACATGAAATCACTTCCCCTGCCTTGCTTCAGACACAGGGGACATGAAATCACTGTCCGTGCCTTGCTTCAGACACAGGGGACATGAAATCACTGTCCATGCCTTGCTTCAGACACAGGGGACATGAAATCACTTCCCCTGCCTTGCTTCAGACACAGGGGACATGAAATCACTTCCCCTGCCTTGCTTCAGACACAGGGGACATGAAATCACTGTCCATGCCATGCTTCAGACACAGGGGACATGAAATCTTTTTTCTTCTTCTTCTGCGTTCGTGGGCTGCAACTCCCACGTTCACTCGTATGCACACGAGTGGGCCTTCACGTGTATGACCATTTTTACCCCGCCATGTAGGCAGCCATACTCCGTTTTCGGGGGTGTGCATGCTGGGTATGTTCTTGTTTCCATAACCCACCGAACGCTGACATGGATTACGAATCTTTAACGTGCGTATTTGATCTTCTGCATGCATATACACACGAAGGGGGTTCAGGCACTAGCAGGTCTGCACATATGTTGACCTTGGAGATCGTAAAAATCTCCACCCTTTACCCACCAGGCGCCGTCACCGTGATTCAAACCCTGGACCCTCAGATTGACAGTCCAACGCTTTAACCACTCAGCTATTGCGCCCGACACAGGGGACATGAAATCACTGTCCATGCCTTGCTTCAGACACAGGGGACATGAAATCACTGTCCGTGCCTTGCTTCAGACACAGGGGACATGAAATCACTGTCCATGCCTTGCTTCAGACACAGGGGACATGAAATCACTGTCCATGCCTTGCTTCAGACACAGGGGACATGAAATCACTTTCCCTGCCTTGCTTCAGACACAGGGGACATGAAATCACTGTCCGTGCCTTGCTTCAGACACAGGGGACATGAAATCACTGTCCGTGCCTTGCTTCAGACACAGGGGACATGAAATCACTGTCCATGCCATGCTTCAGACACAGGGGACATGAAATCACTGTCCATGCCTTGCTTCAGACACAGGGGACATGAAATCACTGTCCATGCCATGCTTCAGACACAGGGGACATGAAATCACTGTCCATGCCTTGTTCCAGACACAGGGGACATGAAATCACTGTCCGTGCCTTGCTTCAGACACAGGGGACATGAAATCACCGTCCATGCCTTGCTTCAGACACAGGGGACATGAAATCACTTCCCCTGCCTTGCTTCAGACACAGGGGACATGAAATCACTGTCCGTGCCTTGCTTCAGACACAGGGGATATGAAATCACTTCCCCTGCCTTGCTCCAGACACAGGGGACATGAAATCACTTCCCCTGCCTTGCTCCAGACAGACGGGGCATGAAATCACTGTCCATGCCTTGCTTCAGACACAGTGGACATGAAATCACTGTCCTGATGGCCGTTAACTCTTTCACCACTGTAGTCAACCTTAGGCGACTACACAGTGCATGTCCATCGGTGACTTCAGTTGACATCAAGGAGTCATGTAGAAAGGACCGTTTCTCACCCTGTAACAGAGCTTGACAGCTGCAGCCAGTCTTCCTGCCAGTAGAACAATGACTAATCTTTGCTTCCTGATCCTTTTTGAAATGAACAAGTCCGTTGTGTTGTTCTGACATGAATCGAAGCCTGTGGCTGAAAACAGCGTTTCTGAAATAAGTGGTGCTGGGGATGTTTATCATACAGAAACTTGGCAGTGAAAGTTGACAGCAAGGAAGTAAGAAACGTCAGAAGCTAGACCTATGGACACAGACAATTTTCTTTTCAGTTGTAAGCAAGAGATGTGGAACAAGCTCCCTGATAACCTCCGTCATTCTGACTCCCTCGCCTCTTTGAAATCTGGTCTCAAAACTCACCTCTTCCCCCAGCAATAAGTTCAGTTGTGGCAGGTCCAATTCTTTGTGTGAGCTGTGCTTGACAGTGCGTGTATACATATGTATGTGTGCACAAATACATGCATGTGTATGAATGTGTATTTGTATGTGTGCGTGTCTGTGCATGTGTGCATGTCTGTATATGTGTGTGTTTGTGTGTGCCTATGTGTGGAGGGCAGCTGCTATGTACATATGTATGTTAAAATGTATGTATGCAGTGTGTGTGTGTGTGTGTGTGTGTGTGTGTGTGTGTTTAGTTTTTCAGTCACATTTTGGTGTGTGTACATAACATTGTTGTCATGTGTTACGTAAACAAAAGTATTTTGTAAAGCACCTGGAGCATATTTCTGGATAGTGTGTTATGTATAAGTAACCATTATGATAGATTATTATTATCATTATTCTCAAACTTTTAACACTGATCTTGTAGACAAAAATGTTTAATAAAACACATGGAGCAGATAGCTGGATAGTGTGCTGTATAAGTATCCATTATCATTATTGTTATTATTATTATTATTATTATTATTATTATTATTATTATCAGACTAACACCAACCTAGAAACCTGACACTGAAAACTTGTGGCCAGCAGGTCTGACAGACGTGGTGCCTGTGCTCCTGACCCTGACCCTGGAGGTCGCACAGGTGGTCCGGCGCAGCTACGAGACGTTCTTCGTCAACGTCTTCTCCCGCGGGGCCAGCATGACGCTGCTGCACTACCTGCTGGGCTTTGTCTTCTACCTGTCCATCGGACCCTGCGTGCTGACCGGCACCGACTTCCGGCACCTGCGTGCACCTGGTTCGTTTGTTGTTCACCTGCTGGTGGTGGGTGGGTGGGTAGATGGTATTGGTGGTGGTTTTCATTTTCATTTTTGTGGGTCGGTGGGGTTATCTTCTGTTTGTTTTTCATCCTTTCTTTTTTTTCTTCTGTTTTTTTGTTGTTGTCTTCCTTTCTCTTTGCCTGGTATGTCTTTCTTTGTTGTTGTGTGTGTGTGTGTGTGTCTATGAATAGCTGTGAATCAAGAAAGAAAAAGAAAAAAACAACAACAAAACAGAAAAGAAAATTGATTCGTTCCCACCCCCAGGAAAATACAGAAACAAAATAGAAAACAAAATCAGAACCAAGTAAACACACTCACTCACAGATGCGCGCATGCACACACACTCAGACAAACACACACAAACACACACACACACACACACGCTCATGCTTGCATGCGTGCACACACATGCAGTTGCATTGCACACACATATGCACTGTCACACACACACACACACACATATTATATATATATATATATATATAGAGAGAGAGAGAGAGAGACAGACAGACAGACATACATACATATAACATGCATACATACATACATCCATTCACACACATACATACATGCATGCACACACAACTGTTATGCACATACACGCATGCATACACACTCTTAACACCACCCCACACCACACCACAGTACGCCACCCCACACCACACCACAGTACGCCACCCCACACCACACCACAGTACGCCACCCCACGCCACACCACAGTACGCCACCCCACACCACACCACAGTACGCCACCCCACGCCACACCACAGTACCACAGTACGCCACACCACACCACACCACAGTACGCCACACCACACCACACCACAGTACCACAGTACGCCACACCACACCACACCACAGTACGCCACCCCACACCACACCACAGTACGCCACCCCACGCCACACCACAGTACGCCACACCACACCACACCACCCTACCACAAAACGCCACGACACAATCATCTGTTCTGTATTGTAGATGCCATTGATGCGATGGACGGGATGGTGTACCTTACGGCCGTGGTGATTTTCCTGTCAGCCAGTGTGGTGCAGCACCAGTCTTTCAGAACCCTGGCCGCTCTGCGCATGGCTGGCAAAGGTACAGCCGTGTTGCTGCCTCCTCATGGCACTTTTTAAAATATTTTTTGTACCGTTAAGTTTGGTCTATAAGCCGCGACTTTTCACTCCATCTTCAGCCTCTGCGGCTTATACAATGATACGGCTTATTTGCGGATTTTAACGATCCCGGGAGTGTCACGTTCTCGTCTATTCTTAGCTGCCCTTCAACTCACCAAAATCGTGATTTGTCCATGAATTTTTGGATGAGCTTCAGGATAGTGTGCTAACTGTTCAAGTTTTATAAATCAAATCCCCACACATTAAAGCCTTCAGATCAGCATTCAGTTCTGCTCTGCTCAAGCGTGCACCCTCATCATGCCGAAAACGCGACATTATGCCTATGATGCAGCCTTCAAATTGAAGGCAATCGACCTAGCAGACGACAGTGTAAGCGATGAACCAGCAGTGACCTCCACCTTCAGGTTCATGAAGTGAAAGCAAGATTGAAGTCAGTAACAAGATGGCGGAGGAAGCTGTGCTGGTTCACTTCAACTCGGACACTGAAGACGAAGATTTCAGTGGATTCAGTGAGCAGGATGACGTTGAATAAATGTGACTATCCCCAAATTATGGATCTTATTTTCGTTGTGTTTATTTATTATTTTTTTGTGGCACTAGCAGTATTTTTGCTCGCTTTTATGTTTATTTCATAACCTACAGCATTGACAGCTTTTCTGTAGTATCAGCATGTGTTCCGGTACCGGAAATAAGTGTGGCTTATAAGCCAGTGCGGCTTTTGTATGTATAAAGTTCAATTTTTTCCAAAATTTAGTGGGTGCGGCTTATATACCAGTGTGCTCAATAGACCAAACTTTACGGTACTTGTGTATGTATGTATTCACAGTGTGTGTGTGTTTACTTGTGTATGTATGTATTCACAGTGTGTGTGTTTACTTGTGTATGTATGTATTCACAGTGTGTGTGTTTACTTGTGTGTGTATGTATTCACAGTGTGTGTGTGTTTACTTGTGTATGTATGTATTCACAGTGTGTGTGTTTACTTGTGTATGTATGTATTCACAGTGTGTGTGTTTACTTGTGTGTGTATGTATTCACAGTGTGTGTGTGTTTACTTGTGTGTGTATGTATTCACAGTGTGTGTGTGTTTACTTGTGTGTGTATGTATTCACAGTGTGTGTTTACTTGTGTATGTATGTATTCACAGTGTGTGTGTGTTTACTTGTGTATGTATGTATTCACAGTGTGTGTGTGTTTACTTGTGTGTGTATGTATTCACAGTGTGTGTGTGTTTACTTGTGTATGTATGTATTCACAGTGTGTGTGTGTTTACTTGTGTGTGTATGTATTCACAGTGTGTGTGTTTACTTGTGTGTGTATGTATTCACAGTGTGTGTGTTTACTTGTGTGTGTGTATTCACAGTGTGTGTGTTTACTTGTGTGTGTCTGTATTCACAGTGTGTGTGTTTACTTGTGTGTGTATGTATTCACAGTGTGTGTATGTATTCACAGTGTGTGTGTGTTTACTTGTGTGTGTATGTATTCACAGTGTGTGTGTGTTTACTTGTGTGTGTATGTATTCACAGTGTGTGTGTGTTTACTTGTGTATGTATGTATTCACAGTGTGTGTGTGTTTACTTGTGTATGTATGTATTCACAGTGTGTGTGTGTTTACTTGTGTATGTATGTATTCACAGTGTGTGTGTGTTTACTTGTGTATGTATGTATTCACAGTGTGTGTGTTTACTTGTGTATGTATGTATTCACAGTGTGTGTGTTTACTTGTGTATGTATGTATTCACAGTGTGTGTGTGTTTACTTGTGTGTGTCTGTATTCACAGTGTGTGTGTTTACTTGTGTGTGTATGTATTCACAGTGTGTGTGTGTTTACTTGTGTATGTATGTATTCACAGTGTGTGTGTGTTTACTTGTGTATGTATGTATTCACAGTGTGTGTGTGTTTACTTGTGTATGTATGTATTCACAGTGTGTGTGTGTTTACTTGTGTATGTATGTATTCACAGTGTGTGTGTGTTTACTTGTGTATGTATGTATTCACAGTGTGTGTGTGTTTACTTGTGTGTGTATGTATTCACAGTGTGTGTGTGTTTACTTGTGTATGTATGTATTCACAGTGTGTGTGTTTACTTGTGTATGTATGTATTCACAGTGTGTGTGTTTACTTGTGTATGTATGTATTCACAGTGTGTGTGTGTTTACTTGTGTATGTATGTATTCACAGTGTGTGTGTTTACTTGTGTATGTATGTATTCACAGTGTGTGTGTGTTTACATGTGTGTGTATGTATACACAATGTGTGTGTGTGTTTGTGTGTGTGTACTTGTGCATGGGTATGTGTGTGTGTGTGTGTGTGTGTGTGTGTGTGTGTGTGTGTGTGTGTGTGTGTGTGTGTGTGTGTGTACAGTAAACTGTAACATTGGCATTTTCTTTTCATTAACGTTATGTATCAAAGTTGTTACACAATGACCGCAGAAACACACACACACACACACACACACACATGTAGACACACACACACTCACACACACAGACACACACAACAATATTCACATGAAGTAAGTCACACACACCAATGTTCACATTAAGCAAAGCAGGTCATTGAAAACAAAGCCAAGATAAACATGAGCTCCTTCATACACAAATCGGGTAACCCAGGCCCATCTGGAGGAGGCTACACCAGAATTCATCAAGAAGGATGAATGGCCTCCACAAAGTCCTGACTGTAACCCAATGGATTATGCATATGGGACTCTCTGAAGGAGAAAGTTTACCGGGGAGTGAGAGACAAACTGACTGAGCAGGAGTTAAAGGACAGGAAAATTATGTCATGGGAGGAGATATCTGTGGAAGAAATATCTAAAAGCATTTCTGCTTGGAAGAAACGGCTTCGTTTAGTTGTGGAGGAAGACAGAGGCCACATGGAGCATAAACTGAAATAAGTGAGTTTTCCTCTGATACTGGATTTTTTGACATGCTGTTTTGAATTTCACAATACTCACATAATTTGCGTCCGAACTTTTAGATATCTTGCAGACTTGTTGATGATACCCTAAGGTTACTGTGTGAAAATTTTCAATGAATTCGGTTTCTCTATCACTGAGAAAATACTTGTCAAAAAGTGGTTCACTTTTTGGGGGACACCCGATATAAACGCTGCTCATTGTCATGATTATGATGATGTGTTTCAGACCAGGGGAGCAAACCCAGGTCCACCTACCCTCTCCCCAGTGGCGGCCTCTTTGAGCTGGTCTCCTGCCCGCACTTCCTGGCTGAGATCCTCATCTACTTCAGCTTCTGCGTTGTCTTTCGCTTCTGTAACGTAGCGTTGCTGTCGCTCTTCATCTTCGTTCTGGTGAACCAGGTGCTGGCTGCTCTGCTGAACCACCAGTGGTACTGTCGCCACTTCCCTGTCGTCCGTGAAACGCGCTGTGCCGTTTTCCCTTACCTCTTGTGAATCACTTTTTTTTTTTTTTTTAGGAGGTGAGGGGTGTTTCTTTGTGTAACTCTTATAAATAATTTTTTTTTGGGGGGGGGGTCTTATAAATTACTAGTTGTTGTTGTTGGGTTGTTTGTTTCTTTTAGGGTTGGGGGTTGTTTGTTGTTGTTTGCCTCATTTCAAAAGGTTAACATGAATATGAATGATTGTTTATTCAGTTTTTTGTTTGTTTTTTGGGGGGGGGGGGGTGTTCTTTGTCTTTGTTGTTTTTTGCCTCATTTTAAAAGATTAGAATGTGCGTGAGGAATTTCCCGCGCACAGTTTGGACGCACATATATGCTTATGCTGAGTGCATTGTTAATGTCTCAAACTACCCCTCTGCTGGGGTTTTGCCCCAGGCTCAGGCCAGGCCAGCCTTGAAGGGCCCCAAGGAAGGTCATAGTGAAACATTCATGCCCTTCTGGCCCCATCTCCACACACCACACATCCCCCCCGCCTTCTCACCCTTTGGAAACTACACCCCCCCCCCCCCAACCCCTTTTTAACTCTTTCACCACTAAGTTTCTGTGTGAAAAACACTCCTCAGCACCAAATATGTTTGCCGCAGCACTCTTGGTCACATGATCAAGTTCATGTCAAAACAGCACAGTGAACTTGTTCTCTTCCAACTGGGTCAGGGGGTGAAGGTTGGTCATTGTTCTACTGCCTGGGGAAACTGGCTGCAGCGGTGTTACAGTGTGATGGGTGGTCCTTGTAACATGACCCCTTGATCTTGACTGAAGTCATCTGTGTGGCAGTGAACTGTGTGGTTGACTGAAGTCATCTATGGCAGTGAACTGTGTGGTTGACTGAAGTCACCTATGGCAGTGAACTGTGTGGTTGACTGAAGTCACCTGTGGCAGTGAACTGTGTGGTTGACTGAAGTCACCTATGGCAGTGAACTGTGTGGTTGACTGAAGTCATCTATGGCAGTGAACTGTGTGGCTGACTGAAGTCACCTATGGTGGTGAAAGAGTTAATCAAGCTGTAGAGAAAGGAAAGGGGGGGTAATTGTCGGCTGGCCTTTACTTAACACCCCCCTCCATTTTAACTTAACAGAATCAAACGTGGGGGAGTTCTATCTGATATTCTATGTTGATTCTGACTGGGCCAAATTTTATCCCGGGGGTCATTTCAGAAGGAGGAACGTGTCAGAATGGTTAAAACGCTCATCTGCCAGTACAGAGTCCATTAAGTCTGGGTTTGAATCCTGCTCTTGCACTTTCTTCTAAGTTTGACTGGAAAATTGAATTGAGCATCTCGTCATTAGGATGAGACGATAAACCTAGGTTTCATGCATTTGGCGCACTGAAAAAGAACCCATGGCAACAAAAGTTTTGTCCTCTGGCAAAATTCGGTAGAGGAAATCCACTCTGATAGGTATACAGATACATGCATGCACTCAAAGCCTAAGTGCGTTGGATTATGCTGCTGGTCAGGCATCAGCCTAGCAGGTTTGGTGCAGTGTATATGAATTTGTCTGAACGCAGGGATGCCTCCTTGAGAAATTGAAACTGAAACTGGAATGACGCCCCACCCCCAAACCCCCTGCATTATCCAGTACGAGGGGTAGATTCTAACTTGGGTGGTTAGTTCAGTTGACATTTAACCCGTGGGGTCATTCCAGGTTGGTGAACACTGACCCCAGGGGTAGAAATAAATGTTGCTGCAAATATGCTGTGATACCGGGAGATGGTGCCATTAAGTTGCAGTGCAGTCCATCTGTTTTATGGTCTGTTTGTGCATTGGCATCTTCGCCTACCTCACAGAATGGTAAACCATGCGAAATGAAAATCCACTGACGGGTGCAATAGCCGAGTGGTTAAAGCGTTGGACTTTCAGTCTGCTGGTCCTGGGTTCGAATCACGGTGACGGCGCCTGGTGAGTAAAGGGTGGAGATTTTTACGATCTCCCAGGTCAACATATGTGTAGACCCGCTAGTGCCTGAACCCCCTTCGTGTGTATATGCAAGCAGAAGATCAAATACGCACGTTAAAGATCCTGTAATCCATGTCAGCGTTCGGTGGGTTATGGAAATGAGAACATTCCCAGCATGCACAACCCCGAAAGCGGAGTATGGCTGCCTACATGGTGGGGTAAAAACGGTCATACTCGTAAAAGCCCACTAGTGTGCATACGAGTGAACATGGGAGTTGCAGTCCATGAACGCAGAAGAAGAAGAAGAAAATCCACTGGGTATGCCATACTTATACATTTTATTTTGCATCCCTGCAAATTTTTTGGTGTCGTCTCTTTCAGTCTGGGTGAAGAAGATGACGTGAAGTGAAACGTCTTGGTTGGATTGTTTTTAAAAACTGGGTTTTTTTTTGTTGTTGCTGAAAGAATCTTTTGCGTTCCCAAGATAATCAGAGAGAAACCTGGATGGAGAGCTGTTAGTTGTTCAGCTGTAGAAACCTGGAATTCACTGACTTTTTCTGTCTGTCACTCACATCCTCTTCAACAAGTCTAAAACCATTCCTTCTTCAAGAAGTGTATGCATGATCACATCTATTTCCTCCAGCTATGTTTGTGTACATGTGCTTCTGTGCTTTGACATATTATTGTAAAGTGTTTTGAGAGGTTTGGCAGGACTATGAAAATGTATTATTACTATTATTATTATTAAAACAAAATTTTTTAATTAATTATTATTAATATTATTATCATTGTTATTGTGTGGAAGTCCACATTTTGGGGGATTTAGCAGATGCACCACTGCTACCCCTATTGTCTCAAGTAATCAGATTGTCATGTCCCAAGAAAGTGGATACATCTTATACGGAGTTGCGGAAAGGATCAGACATCACAGAATTTTTTGGACAAATGGCATGAAGGTTGTCTTGCTAAACTGATTCAAAGACCTTTGATCTCAGTATTCTTGTTGATTTGTATGTTGAAATTATGATTGCATATTCCTGGCTTTGTTGATTTGCCAAACCAGTGGGTATTTGACGCAGCATTCAGCAGAATTGGCCACAGTTGTAAACCATGGATGTACAGACTCAATATGTAAAATGCTAATTTTTTTTTTTTTAAATAAATATTTCATATATATATATATATATATATATTAGCAATAAATACAACATTTGAGAAACAGAGCACGTTCACTAACTTGTTTCAATCATTTGATGTACATAGTGTGACAGTGAAGTGTTCAGCATGAAGTGCACACATTCAGTTCAGAGTTTGTCTGTACACATCTGCTCATGACAGAAAGGACACTGTTGGCTTATTTCCCTTGATGACTTACGAGAGGTTACAAGAGTTGCTTGGCGGGAATAAATGATAAAGTACTGTGATTAATCTGTGTTCATTTGAGGCTGAAATATCGCAGAGACTGTTTCCAAATTCTGTCCAAGGCAATATTTAAAAGAAAAAAGAAGAAGAAAAGGTTAAATGTCCCATGGCCTTTTTACAGTGGTAGGGGCAGCCAATTCATGTTCACTGGGTGTAAAGCTTGGTGTATGCAGACAACCAATTCATGTTCTCTGGGTCTAAAGCTTGGTGTATGCAGGCAGCCAATTCATGTTCACTGGGTGTAAAGCTTGGTGTATGCAGACAACCAATTCATGTTCTCTGGGTCTAAAGCTTGGTGTATACAGGCAGCCAATTCATGTCCACTGGGTGTAAAGCTTGGTGTATGCAGACAACCAATTCATGTTCTCTGGGTGTAAAGCTTGGTGTATGCAGACAACCAATTCATGTTCTCTGGGTCTAAAGCTTGGTGTATGCAGGCAGCCAATTCATGTTCACTGGGTGTAAAGCTTGGTGTATGCAGGCAGCCAATTCATGTTCTCTGGGTGTAAAGCTTGGTGTATGCAGGCAGCCAATTCATGTTCACTGGGTGTAAAGCTTGGTGTATGCAGGCAGCCAGTTCATGTTCTCTGGGTGTAAAGAATGGTGTATGCAGGCAGCCAGTTCATTTTCTTTGGGTGTAAAGCTTGGTGTATGCAGGCAGCCAGTTCATGTTCTCTGGGTGTAAAGCTTGGTGTATGCAGGCAGCCAATTCATGTTCTCTGGGTGTAAAGCTTGGTGTATGCAGGCAGGGCCCAGTCCTCTCCTTCCGCCGCTTTCATCCGTCCTTGACCTAAGCCACGTACCTGTTCACACCTGGCCGCTTTCATCCGTCCTTGACCTGAGCCACGTACCTGTTCACACCTGGGTGGAGTGAGGAAAATCGGAGTCAAGTCCCTTGAACCCTGATCACTGGTGAACACTGGATCAGAAGTAAAACGCCTGACCGGATCTGTCATGACAGTCCCCTGACACAACTTAAAGGATCTGCCGTGACCGTCCCCTGACACAACTTAAAGGATCTGCCGTGACAGGCCATGACAGTCCCCTGACACAACTTAAAGGATCTGCCGTGACAGTCCCCTGACACAACTCAAAGGATCTGCCGTGACAGGCCATGACAGTCCCCTGACACAACTTAAAGGATCTGCCGTGACAGTCCCCTGACACAACTTAAAGGATCTGCCGTGACAGTCCCCTGACACAAAGGAAAAGGGATCTGCCATGACAGTCCCCTGACACAACTTAAAGGATCTGCCATGACAGTCCCCTGACACAACTTAAAGGAAAAGGGATCTGTCATGACAGTCCCCTGACACAACTTAAAGGAAAAGGGATCTGACATGACAGTCCCCTGACACAACTTAAAGGAAAAGGGATCTGCCATGACAGTCCCCTGACACAACTTAAAGGAAAAGGGATCTGTCATGACAGTCCCCTGACACAACTTAAAGGAAAAGATCTGTCATGACAGTCCCCTGACACAACTTAAAGGATCTGCCATGACAGTCCCCTGACACAACTTAAAGGAAAAGGGATCTGTCATGACAGTCCCCTGACACAACTTAAAGGAAAAGGGTATTTGAACAGAAAAAGCACATAGTGTTCACGTGTGCATGCATGTATGAACACAACCACAAACTGACTTATATACGTGTGTTTTGCATCCATTCACACACACAGCCCCTCCCGACACGCACACATTCATATTTGTTTAGTGTTTTATTGTCAAAAATTCAGCAGTGAAACTTTATACTTGCCAGGTGTGTGTAGACAATATACACACAGCAGCCAAGCTGGATGATGTCACAAACACACGATGTCCCAAATTCTCATGAGGCATTAACTTTCTCATTAACCAATGTCCAAAGCTTCACTCCAGGGACATGTCACTCTTTGCCATCAGCTAGTGTTAGTTGGTGTCATTATCTAAGACTTTCCAAACCACAACAAAAAAGAATAAACAAATTGACAATTAAAATATGCAATGATATTTTAACTGCATAGAAATAAATCCAGTATGTTCATACAAGAAGACCTCAAAAAAACAAAAATATATATATATATATATTTTTTTTACAAATGCATTGTTAGAAAATCATGTGCATATGTTTTCTCCAACTTGTTCTCACCTTGTGCAGTCATTACGTCAAAACCTTTGTGAAGCAAAAACACAAAACGAGGCCAAAAAAAGAGTCTAAAACAAGAAGTTTTCAGCATCAGTACCTCCAAATAAAACATATAAAATATGTGCATCACAGAAAACAAGAGTAAAAGATTAATAACACCCATCCATCTCAAACAAACTGAGATTAACTTTCAAAAACAAACTGGAATGAAATTGAAAAAACAAGAAACCCAACTAAACTTCAAAACAAAATGTGAAGATCAGAAAAATTCTACAAAAATTTCAAAACGGCGTGATTGAAACATGTACAACTCCTCTTGGTCACAAGTGCTGAATGGCAAAAAAAAGTTTGTTGAGCGATCTACACACACAGAGATTAACTAGGAAAAGACAACCGGATATCTTAATAAGAAAACAGAGACATGAATATGTTTTACACACACAATCTCTATATATATAGAGAGAGAGACACACACACACGGAGACATATTTCGTGTCGCGCGCACACACACACACACAATGTAAATACAGAGACTGAGACATTTCATGTTTTACACACACACACATACAGACAGATGACATGACACTGACGCTTACAGTCCAGTTAACTGCACACAAGGCCTGATCAGCATTTCCCAACTGTATAAAACATTCAACCGTATTGAACACAAAACTCGGTCACATCTGGATAAAAAACCTTGCAAAGTACAGAACCCATTCACACCTGTTGGAGTGCGGAGACAAATTGTACAGAGTGGTAATTCTCTCCATTCACAAGCCACACAACTTCGTCAATGCTGCTCATGCTACCGATTCAGCCAGAACACAGGTAAATAAAAGGTACACTGGAACAAACCCAGACACTTCCCCAAAAAAGGAAGGGCCAGGCTTGTCCTTAAACTGATGATTTGACGTGTGTACACAGCTTCAACGAGTGAGGAGAATGGGAGTGAAGTGCCTTTCCCAAGGACAGACCACCACGCTGAAACAGGGCCTGGAACCCTCATCATCGGTGAACACTGCATCAGGGGTGGGTTGCATGAGTGAACTCAACAGCACGAAGTTTGCTTAGAGTAAAGAATGTTCCTAAGTATATGGAGTTTACAGTGGAGGTGGGATCATTCTTTACGCAAAATTAGCACTGCTAAGTTCTCTCATGCAACCCCCGCCATAAGTCCAAAAGATGTGACTGTGACAACAATGGCTTGCTACTGGTTTAACTCGACGAAGGGCTTTCCTGTGCCACTTTTGTACTGTCATATACTTTTATCTCGAGAGCAGAGAGAACTCCAGCACACAGCACATAAGAAGTACATTTATTTAGGAGCACACTTAACATATAATTCTCAGTAAATTTCCCATCTTCTGTGAAATTAGGAGAAACAAAACAAAAGCAGAACATCTGTTGAACTGCTAACCGACACAAACTAATTCATCACATCTGTTGAACTGCTAACCGCCACAAACTAATTCATCAAAAGGAGGAGAGGGAAGGCAAAAGAACAGAGCAATATCTCAAAAGATGAGCATTAAAAAGAAAAGCTCAATATCAATTACATGTCACTGACTTTCATACTATGGTAGAGAACTGAGAAATACTGACAATCATGGATCCTAACAAGGAAATTCACTTTCTTCTCTTTCTCTTCCTGTCCCAGCAGGTGAAAAAGAAACGACTGAAGTCAGTCACGTGTTAGTGAAAACATCTGTTGATCATGGAGCATGTCCATACACAGACAAGATTAGCAACAGTGTGGATGTGTGAAACATTTTAACTATGAAGTTTTCTCACAATGCAACTCATTATCGCTGTGAATAATGGTGACTTACTTCCTCTGTGGAACACAGTAACTATCACTGTGAACAACAGTAGCTGACTATCACTGTGAACAACTGACTGTCACTGTGAACAGCAATAAATGACTACCTCTGAACAGCAGAAACTGACTATCACCGTGAACAACAGCAGTAACTGACTATCGCTTTGAACAACAGTAACCAACTATCACTGTGAACAACAGTAACTATCAGTGTGAACAAGCAGTAACTATCATTGTGAACAACAGTAGCAACTGACTATTGCTGGAACTGTCTATCACTGAACAACAGTAACTATCATTGTGAACAACAGTAGCAACTGACTATTGCTGGAACTGACTATCACTATGAACAAGCAGTAACTATCGCTGTGAACGACAGTGGTAACTGACTATCACTGAAAAACAGTAACTATCGCTGTGAACAACAGTAGTAACTGACTATCACTGTGAACAACAGTAACTATCACTGTGAACAACAGTACCTGACTATCACTGTGAACAACAGTAGTAACAATCACTGTGAACAACAGTAACTATCGCTGTGAACAACAGTAACAGACTATCGCTGTGAACAACAGTACATGACTATCGCTGTGAACAACAGTAGTAACTGACTATCGCTGTGAACAACAGTACATGACTATCGCTGTGAACAACAGTAGTAACTATCACTGTGAACAACAGTAGTATCTGACTATCACTGTGAACAACAGTAGTAACTGACTATCACTGTGAACAACAGTAACTATCGCTGTGAACAACAGTACATGACTATCGCTGTGAACAACAGTAACTGAGTATCACTGTGAACAACAGTAATAACTATCGCTGTGAACAACAGTATCTGACTATCACTGTGAACAACAGTGGGGTGGGTGTGCAGACCCACTGTCGTCTGATTTCCATGGCCACTTCCCTCTTTCAGCGAGAACTGCATGCGCTCACACGTTTCCATCTCCTGTTTTTTCCAGATCACTGAAAGGCTAAAAATTTGTTGTAGAAATCATTCTCATGATGAAAGGAATTTGAAAAATTTCAGTAACTATTTTTGCAAGTTTGCAAGATATATATGGTCAAATCTTCGCCATAATGCATTCAAACTGATCCACTTATGAACTGCCAAAAAATTGTCCGACAAGGCAGTGCAAACTCAGAAAAGCTGGTTATGGTTGGGCTGCCTATCATATGACCTACTTTTTGCTGTGAAACAACAAAAGGTCACCCATGAAGGCAGGCCAGCACACCCTCCCTAGACATTCACTGCTAGTTTGACAAGTGGCAACCATCACAGGTATCTTCACTGCTAGTTTGACAAGTGGCAACCATCACAGGTATCTTCACTGCTAGTTTGACAAGTGGCAACCATCACAGGTATCTTCACTGCTTGTTTGACAAGTGGCAACCATCACAGGTATCTTCACTGCTAGTTTGACAAGTGGCAACCATCACAGGTATCTTCACTGCTAGTTTGACAAGTGGCAACCAGCACAGGTATCTTCACTGCTAGTTTGACAAGTGGCAACCAGCACAGGTATCTTCACTGCTAGTTTGACAAGTGGCAACCAGCACAGGTTTCAAGTTTCCATGGAAACGACAGACTGCTGTGGAAGTCAAAAGACAAGTTTGGCTGACTAGAAGGAAAAAAACACAAAACAAACCCACTTGCCTGAGTGTCAAAAGGGACTCCAGTCATCATTTCAAAAAAAAAAGAAAAAAATGGTTATCATAAAACTGCAAAAAAGTGCAGGATTAGCCCGATTTCCTGGAGTTCCAAAGAACAACTGCATGTTTGATTTTTTCTCAACTCCCTCAGTTCATACTTATACAACATGTAAAGCTATCAAAATATTTTAAAAATAAAGATTGGGGGGAAAAAAAAGAAAAAAAAAAAGGCAAACAACCCCCCCCCCCCAAAAAAAAAATCAATGGAAATATCCAATAAAGCTTCCACACTATGCTTGTATAAAAATGTAAAGAAAAAAATATTCGCTCTTTCATTCACAACATTCTCAAAAAACAAATCAGAACAGAAAAAAGTTCACCCTGTTCAGTTTGAATTAAGACTAGCCGATTGTTTGATGACTAAATGTGAACACTACGTTTTAGAAAACAAGGTCCCTGTATGCTCTTCCAACATTTTCCCACACTCGCAATACTGTTCACAAATTACTTCAAATGATTGTTCCACTGTATGCAGAGTCCAACTACTCACTGTCTGAGGTATTATTGTTTCTGTATACTGTTCTGTGAAAGAAGAGAAAAAAGATGAAGTGCATACACAATTCTAAAGGTTCCAATTCTTGAACACTGCCAATTTTACATATGGTGTATTGCTTTGAAGCATTGCATATCATTTAAAAAAACAACAACAATATCTCATGCATGATACACTACATTATCTCAAAATCAACTGCTGGAAAACTTTTTTTTAGATAAATAAAAGCATATTTTAAAAGTGACTTTAAAAACAACACAAGCTGTGTTTTTACATGTAAACTGCAGGTATATGTGACACCAGATTTATATGATTCACTGTGTTAGTATTGTCAACCTTCATTTCGTATCATAAAATGTAAACTGATTCATATACAAAAGCACAATTGGTTTACAATCATTAAGCTTGTTCAGATCTAAGGAAAGGGATAAAAAAAAAAAAAAGAAGAAAAAAAAAAAAGAAGAAAGATTGCTCAGTCTGCAATGATGAAATCACAAAGTAAAAATGATTCATAACACACAAGGCAAAAACAAAAATAATTAAAAAAAAAAAATCAAGATTGCTCAGTCTGCAATGATGAAATCACAAAGTAAGAATGATTCATAACACACAAGGCAAAAACAATCAAGGCGTGTATCTCTATATATTAGACAGTGTATACATATATACTGAGTATCCTCCAATTTGGAAAAAAAAATAATAAAAAAACAAAAAAACAACTCACAACCAATTTAACAATTTTCCACTCAAGTGATTTGTCGACTTCATCTGACAGGATTTATAAATTCACAGAATGTGTGGAATCAACAGGTTGACGGACAACTTTGTACATCTACATATATATACAACATTTCAACCTGTTTGTTTTATGTACAACTTCATAACACCCAGAACCAAATGCATGGTCTTCTCAGTTTTCATCAGATCTAAAAACTGTTGACTGAATTAATTTGAAATACACACACAGTAACATATATAGAGTTTCTCTTTCTCATGTACACACTTTTTCTTTGTGCATAGAACATTCACAGATAAGTATACGATCATTAGAAAGACGTGCAGTTTCATATGTTAGTGAATACAGTAACAAGCGTGACACAAATGCATCATGCAAACATTAAAGTTCAAGTCCTGCCGCAATTTTTTTTCAGGCGGGTGTTTATATGCTTTCAGGTGGGTGTTTATATGCTTTCAGGTCATCGGTGTTTATATGCTTTCAGGTCGGTGTTTATATGCTTTCAGGTCAGTGTTTATATGCTTTCAGGTGGGTGTTTATAAGCTTTCAGGTGGGTGTTTATATGCTTTCAGGTCAGTGTTTATATGCTTTCAGGTGGGTGTTTATATGCTTTCAGGTCAGTGTTTATATGCTTTCAGGTGGGTGTTTATATGCTTTCAGGTCGGTGTTTATATGCTTTCAGGTCAGTGTTTATAAGCTTTCAGGTGGGTGTTTATATGCTTTCAGGTCGGTGTTTATATGCTTTCAGGTCGGTGTTTATATGCTTTCAGGTCGGTGTTTATATGCTTTCAGGTCGGTGTTTATATGCTTTCAGGTCGGTGTTTATATGCTTTCAGGTCGGTGTTCATTTCAAAACAGACCGCTGGGCTGGGATGCATAAGCGATATTAGCATAAAAAATCTTCCCGTGTTTTGCTTAGTGTAGTCTACGCTAATTCCATAGGTTCCAAAACATTCTTCATACTTAGCCAGTTTAAAGGACCTGAAACCTTTCAAGGCCACTGGGGCAGTGAGTTCCTATCCTCTGTGTCTACAGCTTGGCAAAGGAAGGGAGGCACATTCCTTTCCCTCCTCTGTTTTACCTTTCCCTAACCGTAGTCAGGTAGCCATGAACACCTGGGCAGTGAGGGAAGCCGGGGTCCAGTGCCACTCCCAAGGAGACACCAGCATGCAGAAACAACACCTCCAACCCTCAACACCTGTCAACACTGGATCACAAGTCTCATGCCTAACTCATTCAGCCACCGTTTCTCCAAAAGGCAGGAATACACGGCTTAAATCATCCCTTGTCACACATCGCAGTCACCTTCACAAAATGGAATCAGAAAAGATGTAAAAAACAAAAAAAACAACAACCAACAACTTCTTTCAAATAACTACAACAAAAAGAAACCCCATTTTAGACGATTGACAAATGGAAATGGCTGCGTTACTGTTGTTAATTGATTAAACAATAACAAATATATAGCTGCTTTGGAGAATCAAAATTTCACAACAAGTGGATATAAATATGGCGGCTTTAAAAACAACAACATTACACCATTTTTGTTAAACACACACGGATGAACATGGCTTTATTACAGATGCGGAATTTCCAAATGGTGCCTATGGCAGGTTAAGTGCAGGTGGAAAAGGAATATGGCAGATATATTTGTACAGATTACAAGATGATATATGTATGGCTGTTTGAACTTGGTGTTCAACTTCAAGTTTGAACTTGCCAGTTGAAGCTTTTCATACAACGTAGCTGGCAGTCATCCCCACAGTTCCCCAGCAATGAAACACATCATACCCTCTGCTCAACACAATCAGGACCGGGTCTGGTTTGCCTCTTTCCATTTTGCCTTCCCTTTTGGTGGGTCCACCGTCATCACTATAGGCCTCTTGAGAGTTTGACTGTGTCCTGTTTCACCTGTCTGCCATTCCCGTTTTGCCTATTCAACATCATCTCTCAAAGGCACACGCACACGCACACACACGCATGCAAACACAAGCATGCCACACATACTGCACAGATGAAAAAAGATACATTTGCAGAAGCTGAAAACTGTATTAATCAGGGTAGAGGTCCCTCTCTCTCAGAGCTTTTGCATGGTGTACCATATGTATTTAACTTTTAGACATATGCTGCCACACATATATACGCTGAACAGAAAGCGTATGTGTGTGTATGTGCAAGCGTGTATGCATTGCTTGCAAGTGTGTATGTGTTTATGTTATAAGTTGTTTTCTCACTATTTACTTTTTCTTTAAAAACAAAAAAAAAAATGCAACTGTACCCTTTACGAGCACACAGATGAAGTGCTAACAGGCATATTGGGATCACAAAATCAGTAAAGGTGAACCAGGAACAGGCAGAAACGGGAAAAGACAAACCAGAACCAGGTGAACGGGGAACAGACAAATGCGGACGACACCACAGACAGAATCAAACCTGACAACCCTCTAACAAGTCCAATGTGTGGATGGCTTGCCCACCTGTCAGGGCCACACACCTCCCTCACACTCCCCCACCCCCAGGAGTCACACCTGCCACAGCAGCAGGTGGTTGGTGCTGTCGTCACGACCCGCCGCGTCGCTGGCAGAGCTGTTGCGGAAATCCTCGTAGCCGTCCCCCCCGCTGATGACCAGCATGCGAGTGGCCATGGTCGGCACCGGGGCCGCCACTGACGACCGGCGGTGAATCTCCGGCAGCACTGTGGTGTCCTTGGTGGCCGCGCCCTCACTAATAATGATAATGATGATTGTGATGATGATGATTGTGATGATGATGATGATGATGATGATAATGACGATTGTGATGATGATTGTGATTGTGATGATGATGATGACAATTGTTATCACTGTGGATGATAACCACAATGATTGTGATGATGATGACAATAATGATGATGATGGTAATGATGGTAGTGATGATGATGATGATGACAACTGCCATCACCGTGGATGATAATGATGGTAGTGATGACTGCCGTCACTGTGGATGGTAACGATAATGATGATAGTGATGATGATGATAATGATAATGATGATAGTGATGATGACAACTGCCGTCACCGTGGATGATAACGATAATGATTGTGATGATGATGATGACAAATGCCGTTACTGTGGATGATAATGATAATGATGGTGGTGATGATGATAACAGCCATCACTGTGGATGATGATGTTAATGATGGTGGTGATGATAATGATGACAATTGCCATCACTATGGATGATAACAATAATGATGGTAGAGATGATAATGATGACAATTGCCATCACTGTGTAAAATAACAATATGATGGTGGTGATGATGATGATGACCAATATAACACAAACACACACACACACACACACACACACACACCACAATAAACACACTGCACTCACACACAACACACATACATTCATACAAACACTCACACACAGCACACAGACACTTAAGACATACTCAACACAACACAGCACAAACACACACGCTGCACACACACACACACACACAACACACACACTGCACGCACACACAGAGTTATACAACACACACACACTGTACATACACACGATTGCATACACACCTGTTTTTCTGTCCAGCACCAGACCCCCAGAGTTCTACAGCTGTCAGGAAGCGCACATGTCCCGTGTGACCATACACCAAACCTGTCACAAGCAGGAAGTGGTTTGTTGGTGTTGTGTGATTACTGTAAAGTTCGGGCTATTGAGCGCACTGGTATATACGCTGCACCCACTAAATTTTGAAAAAAAATTGAACTTCATACACAGATAAGCTGCACTGGCTTATAAACTGCACTTATTACCGGTACCGGAACACATACCAAAACTATAGAAAAGCTGTCAAAACTGAAGGTTATGAAGCGGAAACAACACAAAGAAAAGCAAGCGAAAATACTGCTCATGCCCCACACACACAAAAAATAAACACAACAAAAATAAGATCCATAATTTAGGGATAGTCAAATTTATTCAACGTTGTCCTGCTCACTGAATCCACTGAAATCTTCGTCTTCAGTGTCCGAGTTGAAGAGAACCATCTTGTCACTGACTTCAGCCTCACTTTCACTTGATGAACATGACTGCAAGGTGGAGGTTGCTGCTGGTTCGTTGCTTGCACTGTCGTCTACTAGGTCGACTGCCTTCAATTTGAAGGCTGCATCATAGGTATTTTGTCACGTTTTCGGCATGATTAGGGTGTACGCTTGAGCAGAGTAGACCTGAATGCTGACCTGAAGGCTTTAATGTGTGCAGATTTGATTTTTAAATCGTGAACAGTTTGCACACTAACCTGAAGCTCATCCAAAAATTCATGGACAGAAATAATGATTTTGGTGAGTTGAACGTGAACATGACACTCCCGGGATTGTTAAAATCCTCAAATAAGCCGCATCATTGTATTAGCTGCAGAGGGATAGCTGGGAGAAAAAGTCATGGCTTATAGACCAAACTTTATGGTATACACCAAACCTGTCACAAGTAGGAAGTGGTTTGTTGGTGTTTTTGTTTGGGTCACCAGCCGCTCTTGTTGGCTGAATTTGAAAACAGTAGAATGGTATGACAGAGATGCCATGTTTTTATCTCTGCGTTGTATGAGGGGAAGGTGGCAGAATGGTTAAGACGTTCATCTGCCGATACTGTGTTTGTCAGGGTCTGGGTTTAACTCCCACTCTTACCCCTTCTCCCAAGTCTGGCTGCAAAATCAAACCAGATGCCTGGTTATTCGGTTGAGACAACAAACTGAAGTCCTGTGTGTAGCATGTAGCTGATGCACAAAAAAAAAGAACCCATGGCAAGATAAGTTGAAGAAATCCACTCTGATAGGTACACAAAAAGATAATATGCATACATTCTGGGCCTGACTGGCACGCTGGGTTAAGCTGCTGTCAGCCATCTACCCAGTACATGTGGTTTAGCGTACATGGATCTGTCCGCAAACTCTGACCCCTCCCTGAAAGTGAAAAAGTGAAGAAGTGCACTCTGCTGACCTGTGACGGCGGGGGAGGCCAGAGCACCGTGCGTGGTGGTGGAGGTGACGTTGGGGAGGGGCAGGGTGAGGATGACGCCGGCGCTGGTGCCCACCCACAACAGGTCCTTGCAGACCAGCAGGGCCGTCACCCGCAGGCACGCCGCCTTGTGCTGCCGGATTATGTCGTCCGCCGCTGAACACCACCACAGGGGACGCAATGACATTTTACTGATTAAACATACAAGCTCATTTCAGCCTCTGGATCAAAGAATAGAAAATTAGATTCTAGATGCATTCACGCATATTTGTGAACATATAATACTCATTTACATGCCAGCCCGCATGCATGCACAAACATACCGGTACGCACATTCCAATAGATACATACTTACGCACGCTTGCATGTGCATGTGCACATGTGTGCGAACACACACACTCACAAACACATGTATACATGACTGGGGAGAGAAACAGAAAGAAGAAAATCAATAATGATGTTTAATTTATGCCTGTTATGTAAATAGAGCGTTTGGTGATTTTTTGAAAACATGGAAATAGAAACGCACCTTCATACACAAACACATACACACAGTCATATGCAAACACATACACACACATCCACACTCACACACAAAGTCACATGCATACACACACACACGGTCACATGCACACACACACATACACAAACTCACACACACACTCAAATGCACACACAGTCACATGCACAAACACTCGCATGCACAAACACACACACACACACACACACACACAAAGAAACACACACACACACATGCAAACACACACACACACACACACACACACACACACACAGCAAACACACACACACATGCACTCACACATAGCAACACACACGCAAATAGCAAACACACACACACACACACACACACAGCAAACACACACACACATGCACTCACACATAGCAACACACACGCAAATAGCAAACACAAACACACACACACACTCACACACAGCAAATACACACACACAGGAAACAGTGAAGGAGAAAAACGTTATGGCATGGCGGAGTTCTACAACAGTTTAGAGAAGAGTGTTTTCAGGGAAGACTTGAATGAAGCGGATGAAGAGGAGTTCTTGATCTACAGAGAGAGATTGAGAAAAAAACAACACATGGCAACAAGAAAGGAAAACAGTCACACATAATTCTTCTTCTTCGTTTGTGGGCTGCAGCTCCCATGTTCACTCGTATGCACACGAGTGGGCTTTTACGTGCATGACCGTTTTTATCATGCCATACTCTGTTTTCAGGGTGAGGGGTGTGTGCATGCTGGGTATGTTCTTGTTTCCATAACCCACCGAATGCCGACATGGATTACGGGATCTTTAACGTGCGTATTTGATCTTCTGCTTGCATATACACATGAAGGGGGTTCAGGCACTAGCAGGTCTGCACATATGTTGACCTGGGAGATCGTAAAAATCTCCACCCTTTACCCACCAGGCGCCGTCACCGTGATTCGAACCCGGGACCCTCAGATTGACAATCCAATGCTTTAACCACTCGGCTATTGCGCCCGTCGCACAACAGACACAAAGTGAGGTCTTTTTTCCCAGGCGGAGCAGGGTGAGGGGTGTGTGCATGCTGGGTATGTTCTTGTTTCCATAACCCACCGAATGCCGACATGGATTACGGGATCTTTAACGTGCGTATTTGATCTTCTGCTTGCATATACACACGAAGGGGGTTCAGGCACTAGCAGGTCTGCACATATGTTGACCTGGGAGATCGTAAAAATCTCCACCCTTCACCCACCAGGCGCCGTCACCGTGATTCAAACCCGGGACCCTCAGATTGACAGTCCAATGCTTTAACCACTTGGCTATTGCGCCCGTCAGTCACACATAATGATCTCTGGATGTGGTGAGCACAGTCCTTTACCTGTATCCTCTCATCCACTGCACTGCCCCACCTTTGGTCTTTCCCTGCTTGTTGAAGTCTTCATGCAGTGTGCGTCTGCTTTCAGTGGGTGTTTACTGGGTGTCTGCACGGCAAGTTTTGTGTGCCTATACATGAGTGTGCGTGTGTGTGCACGGTAAGTTTTGTGTGCCTATACATGAGTGTGTGTGTGTGTGTGCACTGCAAGTTTTGTGTGCCTATACATGAGTGTGTGTGTGTGTGCATGCAAGTTTTGTGTGCCTACACATGAGTGTGCGTGTGTGTACACGGCAAGTTTTGTGTGCCTATACATGAGTGTGTGTGTGTGTACACGGCAAGTTTTGTGTGCCTATACATGAGTGTGTGTGTGTGTGTGTGCATGCAAGTTTTGTGTGCCTATACATGAGTGTGTGTGTGTGTACACGGCAAGTTTTGTGTGCCTATACATGAGTGTGTGTGTGTGTACACGGCAAGTTTTGTGTGCCTATACATGAGTGTGTGTGTGTGTACACGGCAAGTTTTGTGTGCCTATACATGAGTGTGTGTGTGTGTGCATGGCAAGTTTTGTGTGCCTACACATGAGTGTGTGTGTGTGCATGACAAGTTTTGTGTGCCTACACATGAGTGTGCGTGTGTGTGCACGGCAAGTTTTGTGTGCCTATACATGTGTGCGTGTGTGTACACGGCAAGTTTTGTGTGCCTACACATGAGTGTGTGTGTGTGTGTGTACACGGCAAGTTTGTGTGCCTATACATGAGTGTGTGTGTGTGTGCACGACAAGTTTTGTGTGCCTATACATGTGTGCACGTGTGTGTGCACGGCAAGTTTTGTGTGCCTACACATGAGTGTGCGTGTGTGTGCATGGCAAGTTTTGTCTGCCTATACATGAGTGTGCGTGTGTTTGCACGGCAAGTTTTGTGTGCCTATACATGAGTGTGTGTGTGTGTGCACGGTAAGTTTTGTGTGCCTATACATGAGTGTGTGTGTGTGTGCACGGCAAGTTTTGTGTGCCTATACATGAGTGTGTGTGTGTGTGTACGGTAAGTTTTGTGTGCCTACACATGAGTGTGCGTGTGTGTGCACGGCATGTTTTGTCTGCCTATACATGAGTGTGTGTGTGTTTGCACGGCAAGTTTTGTGTGCCTATACATGAGTGTGTGTGTGTGTGCACGGCAAGTTTTGTGTGCCTATACATGAGTGTGTGTGTGTGTGCATGGTAAGTTTTGTGTGCCTACACATGAGTGTGTGTGTGTGTGCACGGCATGTTTTGTCTGCCTATACATGAGTGTGTGTGTGTTTGCACGGCAAGTTTTGTGTGCCTATACATGAGTGTGTGTGTGTGTGCACGGTACGTTTTGTTTGCCTACACATGAGTGTGTGTGTGTGTGCACAGGGCAAGTTTTGTGCTTTGTTTGGTGTGACTGTTCATATATATATATATTTTGTTGTTGTTGCAATCTGTAGCACTGTCTTGGTGTATACATCTTATTTTCCTATCTATATCCTCATGTGATGCTGTATGCTATCAAGCACTGTTGTGGATGCAGTGTTTCATGTGATGCTGGATGCTATCAAGCACTGTTGTGGATGCAGTGTTTCATGTGATGCTGGATGCTATCAAGCACTGTTGTGGATGCAGTGTCTCATGTGATGCTGTATGCTATCAAGCACTGTTGTGGATGCAGTGTTTCATGTGATGCTGGATGCTATCAAGCACTGTTGTGGATGCAGTGTTTCATGTGATGCTGGATGCTATCAAGCACTGTTGTGGATGCAGTGTCTCATGTGATGCTGGATGCTGTCAAGCACTGTTGTGGATGCAGTGTTTCACGTGAAGTGCTTAGAGCCCATTCTATGGGGACTGTGCACCATCAAGTATGATGCATTATTATCATTACTGTTAACATCATTATTATTTCTATCATTCAACAGATAAAAACGTGCCCCCTGTACCCACTACTTGTCACACATCCCCCCTCCTCTCCTACCTTTCTTTATTTTATTATACATCTTAAAATAATAATATTCAAATGTGAAAATTCATACTTTAACTCTCTCCATACGAACGGCGAAAGAGACGACATTAACAGCGTTTCATCCCAATTACCATCATCAAAATATTGCAAGCGGAACGCTCTTATACCGAAGAGGTGAATGTTGACAAAGAATACCACAGTTCTGACGACGGAAGCTAAAGGTTGGCTCATTCAGACACCCACTGGACATCCGAGGGGTCTGTGTAGAGGAGAAGAGAGGACTGGCCGTACTGAGTGAGTTAACAGACTGTCTACAATCACCAGTATGTGTGAGAGGACATCAAACCAGAGGACTGGCCGTACTGAGTGAGTTAACAGACTGTCTACAATCACCAGTATGTGTGAGAGGACATCAAACCAGAGGACTGGCCGTACTGAGTGAGTTAACAGACTGTCTACAATCACCAGTATGTGTGAGAGGACATCAAACCAGAGGACTGGCCGTACTGAGTGAGTTAACAGACTGTCTACAATCACCAGTATGTGTGAGAGGACATCAAACCAAATTCCTCCACTCTAAAGGCATGCTAAGCCTTTCACTTCCGACAGCAGATATATCCGCGGTTTAGGGGTACCTGCAACATCATCAGTCCACCATTCATGCTAAGCCTTTCACTTTCGACAGCAGATATATCCGCGGTTTAGGGGTACCTGCAATATCATCAGTCCACCATTTATTTGTATAAGTTTACTTCATTTTCAAATGGTGACTGCCTTGATGTGTGTCCGAACCAATTTCTCAGCATGTTTTGGCTTGATTTTAATGCTTTTTTTTTTTTTTTTTGCTTTAAAAAGTGAAAAGTTGTTGAGCATATCAACAGGGCTGCCAGAACTGGAGATGGGAATTTCACCAAAAACTGCAACAATACACAGACATTTAAGAGCAAGGAACAAACACTTTTCAAGCCTGAATCCCTTCCCCTCTCCAACTCACACTGCAGTTTCTGGGACACGGCCTGAGCGATGCTGACTTCCAGCAGGAACTCGAAGGTGGTGGCGTGGAAGAGGCTGATCTTGGCGCTATGCTGACAGGCCACCCACACCCCCTGCCCCGCACACACCATGCACTGCACTGCACGGCTGGCGTCAGACATCACCTGGAACGACAGCTGAAAAACACACACACCATACATTGCCTGGAACGACAGCTAAAAACACACACACCATACACTGCATGGAACGACAGCTAAAATCACATACACCATACACTGCATGGAACGACAGCTAACAACACATACACCATACACTGCATGGAACGACAGCTAAAATCACATACACCATACACTGCATGGAACGACAGCTGAAAAACACACACTATACATAGCATGGAATGACAGCTGAAAACACATACACCATACAGTCTGGAACGACAGCTAAAAACACACACACCACACAATGCATGGAACGACAGCTGAAAAACACACACACACCATGCACTGTCTCACTTCAAAATTTGTCCCAATGACACACACCCATACCCCTACACACACACAACCCTCTACATTCACACAAACACATGCACACTCACACACCCCGACACACACACACACACAGAGCCCTACACACACACACACAGCCCCCCCCCCCCCACACACACACACAGCCCTACACACACACACAGAGCTCAACACACACACTCCCCCTACACACAATGCCTCTCTCACCCCCAAACCCCCTCCACCATTACCTCTGTGTTGAGGGTGAGAGGGTTGATGACAAGGACTGAATTCTGACAGCCACACACACACACACACACACACACAGCCCTACACACACACACACACACACACCCAACACCCAATGCCTCTCCCACCTCCGCCCCCCTTACCTCAGTATTGAGGGTGAGGGGGTTAATGATGTGGACTGAGTTCTGACAGCCACACACACACACAACCCCTACACACACACACACACACAGCCCTACACACACACACACCCAACACACAATGCCTCTCCCACCCCCACGCCCCCTCCCCCCTTGCCTCAGTATTGAGGGTGAGAGGGTTAATGACGTGGACTGAGTTCTGACAGCCACACACACACACACACACACAGCCCTACACACACACACGCACACACACACACACACACACACAGCCCTACACACACACACACAGCCCTACACACACACACACACACACACCCAACACACAATGCCTCTCCCACCCCCACGCCCCCTCCCCCCTTACCTCAGTATTGAGGGTGAGAGGGTTGATGACGTGGACTGAGTTCTGACAGCCGCACCACAGCTTGCCGGCCACAGGCAGCATGCGGGTGATGGGCGCCGTGACCGATCCGATGGTGCGTGTGTAGGGGTGCTCCGTGTCCCACAGGCCCTCTGGTGGGCAACAGGGGGTCAGCGTTAGGTTTCACTTTCACTTTCTCAAAGAGGCATTACCACGTTCAGATAAATACGTATATGCTGCCCAACAGTCATCTGCCAGGCAGATGCCTCACCAGCAGCATAACCCAACGTGCCTGGTCAGGCCTGGAGCGCATGCTTATTATATATGTGTGTACCTATCGGTGGATTTCCTCAACAGAATTTTGCCAGAGGACAACACTCTCGTTGTTCTGTTTCAGTGCGCCAAGTGCGTGCTGCAAACGTGACCTCGGTTTATCATCTCATCCGAATGTCTCGACGCTCAGTTTGATTTTCCAGTCCAACTTGGGAGACAGGGCGAGAGTGGGAATCACACCCACACCCTCACAGACTCTCTGTGCTGGCGGCTGAGCATCTTAATCATTCTGCCACCTTCCTCAGCATTAGGGCCAGCCACATGCCCCTCTTCATCACCAAAGACGGGGGCTACAGCCGAGCGGTTAAGCGTTGTACTGTCGATCTGAGGGTGACAATCTCAGTAAAGCACCTGGTGGGTAAAGGGTGGGGATTTTTTTCTGATCTAACCAATATATGTGCAGACCTATAGTGCCTAAAACCCCTTCATGTATACACACACATATGTTAAAGATCCTGTAATCGATGCCAGCATTCGGTAGATTACGGAAACAAAAACACACATACATACATCCCTGAAAATGGAGTATGGCTGCCTACGTGATGGGGTAAATAAACAAAACGGTCATACTTGTAAAATGTTACATGTCTGTATGAGTGTGTATGTGTGCATGATTGAATGACACAGGAAACTAATGACGAGCGCCCAATGGCAGCTGTCAGTCGGCTCTACCCCGGTGGGCAGTCAGTTGTGCAAATGACACTGTGTATATTTGATTTTAAAACTAAAAATCATTGGCTTGGGTAACAAAAACACCTCAATCAACCAACATCTGAGAAAAAGAAAATGATGACATACCTGAGTCTCTTTTGTAGACAATAAGGTCACCATTCACCAGTGAAACAAACACCTTGTTGTCAAGATACCTGCAGAAAACAAACACCTTGTTGTCAAGATACCTGCAGAAAACAAACACCTTGTTGTCAAGATACCTGCAGAAAACAAACACCTTGTTGTCAAGATACCTGCAGAAAACAAACACCTTGTTGTCAAGATACCTGCAGAAAACAAACACCTTGCTGTCAAGATACCTGCAGAAAACAAACACCTTGTTGTCAAGATACCTGCAGAAAACAAACACCTTGTTGTCAAGATACCTGCAGAAAACAAACACCTTGTTGTCAAGATACCTGCAGAAAACAAACACCTTGCTGTCAAGATACCTGCAGAAAACAAACACCTTGTTGTCAAGATACCTGCAGAAAACTAGACACTAAAATAAGTTCATGCTTCCCACGGTGGTTTACCTTTTTCCACATCTGACGATCAAGTCCAGCTGTACTCTGTCAGTGCCGATGCCAGCCGGTGCCAGACCTGTACACTGGCTGCAGCCTGCCTGTCCCTGTCTGCACCTCTGATGATCAAGTCCAGCTGTACTCTGTATTACACTGGCTGCAGCCTGCCTGTCCCTGTCTGCACCTCTGACGATCAAGTCCAGCTGTACTCTGTGCTGATGCCAGCCGGTGCCAGGCCTTTACACTGCCTGCAGCCTGCCTGTCCCTGTCTGCACCTCTCTCAGCCCTCCCCTCACTGTCACTCTACTATGTGCATGAGGCGGCTGCATAGTGTTTTCCAGGGTTAATGTTGCTGACAAGTGGAATCCAGACTGGTTATTTATAGTATCAGTGGATTAACTCATTCAACCATTTGCCCAACTGCTAGGTGGGCACCGCTGATCACCATTTTCCACCTAACCCTGCCTAGCATTCGGGTGAAGAAACCTGTTCACTTTAACCAGTTCATCAGCTCCCTATCATGCATAGTTCTGCTAAGGAAGGGAAGTAACTGGAACTGAACTTCCTTCCTTACTGGGACATGAAGTTTTGCTGCAAAATTTGAACATTCAAATGGTAGTGTGTTTTTTATTCATTTTTCTGCACTGATATGGCAAAATATCAAAGGCTTACTGCACAGGAGGTGCTTGGATGAAATCATGATCGACTCGGAAAGCGAATTCGACCCAGATAATGATGATTTGACTTATATTTCATCTGATAATTTTTGGGAAAGTGGAGATGATATATGCGACCAGTCTGGTCAAAGTGGTGGACATTTGAATCAAGAAGACAGCCCACAGTCTTCAACATCGACAGGAGCTGACATTTGCTATTTCTGTTTTCAATTAAAAAGTAAAATATTGTCTCGCCTGTCTTAAAACTTCATCAACTTGTGTTGAAATATTTCAATAATTATGTGAAATTTGGTAGCTATTGGTTAAGCGGTTACTATAAATTGATGCCTGAAGTGAAGCAGCCTTCCCGTCGATGCAGCCAGGCAGGGAGAACTGCACAAGCAGAAGACCTTAACTCACTTCGGACGACAAGTTTTCTCCCTTGCTTTTCCCCACAGACGGCCCATTTGTAAGGGTTTGGAAAAAAATTACAAAAAATACAAAATACTGTGTAAGAAAATGAAACTTTCAGAACTGGTTTATTACGTGTTGAGCTAGTACATATAAAATAATCAAATTTCTCATCTTATTTTTTACAGTTTTGCCATATGTAGAAAATATTGCCTATTTTTCACCCCGAATCACCATACCTATGCTCGCTTTCTGCATTAAATTAGCTTTCTTCTTTGTCATCATCTACCTCCTCAATGTCCGACCCTTCAGTTTGAAGAATTTCAAGTACTTCGGCAACCCTAAAACGTTGCCGTCACTGCCTTGTTCGCTTCACAACATTCTGAGAAGAGCCCGCTTTGCTAACAGGCTGGCACGCGAGCAGACGACCGGTCAGTGACTTTGTCAGCGTGTGTGCGAGACAGGCCACACATGCCAGGCTGACCAATCATACTGTTAGATTGTGGAGTGACCCAGAATAGCGCACTCTGCTTGGCTAATCACAAAATCACGTGTACAGCGCGTGATGGAATTTTACTTTCGGAGAATGCTATTCCATTCCTTCGTCCGAATCCGAATACGTTTTGTGTAGGAATGCGTGAGCATTCCTTCGTCCGGAGAGAGTTAAAGGGCCGAAAGGGTTAACCTGTGCTGTGCTTGCTGGAAAAAAAACTGGTTCCATCACCCTGTCTGTGAGTACTGATGAAACCTTATGCTTCCTGTATTTGTGAGTGATGTGTGGTGAGTTTCACCAAGCCAGTGAAGATGCCATGCATGTGCACAAGTTTTTTCTCACAGTGACTCATCAGTGACAGTGTAAAAGATACTGACATGCTTGGGAAAGGTAGGGGGGCATAATATCTGTACAGTTACCATGAGCCTGTGGTGTGGTGTCGTGCGGTGTGATATTTGTATTTGTTTTTGAATTTCTCTTTTTTGTCACAACAGATTTCTCTGTATGAAATTCGGGCTGCTCTCTCCAGGGAAAGCACATCGCTACACTGAGAGTGCCACCCATTTTTTTCGTATTCGCAGTGTTATTAGTTTTTCTTATCGAAGTGGATTTTTCAACATAATTTTGCCACGGACAACCCTTTAGTTGCCATGGGTTCTTTTACATGCACTAAGTGCATGCTGCACATGGGACCTCAGTTTATCAGTTCATCCGAATGACTAGCATCCAGACCACCACTCAAGGTCTAGTGGAGCGGGAGAAAATATTGGCAATTGAACTGTGATTCAAACCAGCACGCTCAGATTCCCTCCCTTCCTAGTTGGACGCGTTACTTCTAGGCCACCTCCAGGTGTGTGTGTGTGTGTGTGTGTGTGTGTGTGTGTGTGTGTGTGGTGTGTGTGTGTGTGTGTGTGTGTGTGTGTGTGTGTGTGTGTGTGTGTGTGTGTGGTGTGTGTGTGTGTGTGTGTGTGTGTGTGTGTGTGTGTGTGTGTGTGTGTGTGTGTGTGTGTGGTGTGTGTGTGTGTGTGTGTGTGTGTGTGTGTGTGTGTGTGTGTGTGTGTGTGTGTGTGTGTGTGGTGTGTGTGTGTGTGTGTGTGTGTGTGGTGTGTGTGGTGTGTGTGGTGTGTGTGGTGTGTGTGGTGTGTGTGTGTGTGTGTGTATGTGTGTGTGTGGTGTGTGTGTGTGTGTGTGTGTGTGTGTGTGTGGTGTGTGTGTGTGTGTGTGTGTGTGGTGTGTGTGGTGTGTGTGTGTGTGTGTGTATGTGTGTGTGTGGTGTGTGTGTGTGTGTGTGTGTGTGTGTGTGTGTGTGTAGCTGAACAGAGGGAGGAAGAGAGGGGGAGGGTGGTCAAGGAAGTGGGCTGACAGGCAAGCAGAAGAGCGGAACCAGGCTGGATAAATTCTGCTGAAAATGGAAGGGATTTGCAGGTCTGCGTATCACCTGTCCAGTATAAGGAACATCGCTCACTCAGTCCATGACTATGCTGTTATTGTCATCAGTAGGGGGCTTTTTTGGTGTTGTCCTTTGTATTGTGAGAACAGGCTCTACTGAACACCATTTAAGTGACTCAGCAGCAGTGCAGGATCTCGTCTGGCGACCCAACATCAACAATTCCCTGCAGACTGCCAACACTGGGACAGCCACAGAAAAACCTGGGTAAGGCAATGTGTGGGGGACTTGGGATGAGTGGCATGGGAATAATGCCACTGAATCGGTGCAGGAGATGGGGCAGCAAAAGATAAACGACAATGAAACAAGATTTCAATGACTCACACAATGCAGTGAACGGGCGAGCCATGCTGAATTCTCAACTTGTTCTTGGTCGTCTTGATGTTGTCCGTGCACTGGAAGATGTGAATGCTGTAAAAAACAGAAAAAAATCTTTCACAACTGATATCACACATTTATTGCACTACTTAACTAATCAAATTGTATTGCTTAAATCCCAGCCAGTCACTAAGACCATATCGGGGCTGTCATTAGAATAAAAGAATACCACAGTTAAAACCAAATACAAGGTCAATCATCCAGGCTTAAAAAGTCCAGGTAAGCACCCTACTTAACAAATTTCCAGGGTAAAATATCAAATGTAATCTGAAGGAAAAGCAACACTGTCACAAGAACTGGTTATCCCCATTCAGATAATCAGTTATGTCCACTGAACTGAATCATGCCCATTCAAAAGAAGAATCACTTCCTCTCAAACAAGGATTGTTACTATGGAAAATCCAGGCAATTGTGACTGCTCAGATAACTAGCTCTACAACCCCCATTTGACTTAAAAAATACCATTACACAGATACTGCAGTTTGAGAAAGAGAGCAAGGACCATATTCATGATTCCAGTCTGCAATGATCTTCAACATGTGCGTAGGATCATTGATGTAACTTGACAGCCCATGTACATGATCTTGTAGCCAAACGTCCACCAACTTGGATACGTTCTCAGTAGGCCCATTGATACCTGATACAATGGGGCGTCCTGGTGGATTAGTCTGACTCTTGTGAATTTTGGGGAGAGTGTAGAACCTGTGCATGGTGACTGTGTCCCAGTTTTAAGTGTTTTTGTCGATGTGGCCTTTGCTGTACAAGTCTTCCACGTAATCATTTGAGATTTTGGCAACTTTGGCAGTTGGGTCTTTCTCTACAGTCACGTAGTGAGAAGAGTTAGAGAGTTGTTGCTTGGCCTCTTCTACGTTGTCTTTGGTATTTTGTATCACTATGGCGCTGTCAGCAGAACTGATCCGTATTGTTCTGTTTTGGACCATGTCTTGCAGTTCCCTTAGAGCCTTGCGATGACTGGGGCTAAGATTGTCTTTGGGACGTCTTTTTTGTGTGCATGCATGCATGTGTGTGTGTGTGTGTGTGTGTGTGTGTGTGTGTGTATACATTTTTCTAAGCAGGCATCTGCTTCTTTACACAAGTGTAAAAATATTTTTCTAAGCAGGCATCTGCTTCGTTATACAAGTATATATATATTTTTCTAAGCAGATGTGATGTAGTGTACAAGGATCAGTTCACAGGGAGAAGCTAACTCAGTCTGGCTCCACGACTAAGCCACTACAATTGTTAGTAGCGGGCATAGTATGTGGTGTCCAAAGTACGTTAAATCAGAACAGGCACTACCAAACACCACCGAAGTGACTCAGCAGCAGTGCAAAGTCTCCTCTGGTGTGTGGCCTCCTGGCGACCTAACATCGATGGTTCCCTGTGGAAGGGTGACACTTGGACCCCAACAGACGAGCCCAGGTGGGGCTGTGTATGGGGGACCTGGAATGAGTGATGCGGGAGTAATGCCACTGAAATGGCGCAGATGATGGGATAGCAAAAACAAAACCAAAAAAAACCACAAAACAACAAATCAACCCCCCCAAAAAAACAACAACAACAAAACAAAACCAAAAACCCCAAAGGATCAGTCCACAGCACTTTGACACCTCCATGAAACTGACAGCAAAGAATCGAACTCACCACCCGTCCTCTGTGCCCAGCCACATGGTGGACTTGTGCGGGTCCTGCACCCAGGTGCCCACCGGAGAGAAGGGGTCTGGGGAGTTGGCCGTCATCTCCGACACTCGGGGCGGGGTGATCTCTTCGTCCGACAGCAGATCTGTCACACAAGGATGGGGACCACTGCTACATTTGGTGTCTCCTTCTTCTTCCTTCGTGGGCTGCAACTCCCACATTCACTTGTATGCACAAGTCGGTTTTTACGTGTACGACCATTTTTACCCAGCCATGCAGGCAGCCATACTTTGTTTTCAGCAAAGTGCATGTTGGTGATGTTCTTGTTTCCATAACCCACGAAACGCTGACATGGATTACAGGATCTTTAATGTGCGTATTTCATCTCCTGCATGTGTATACACACGAAGGAGGTTCAGGCACAAGCAGGTCTACAAATCCCTTGACCTGTGAGATCAGAAAAATCTCCACCCTTTACCCACCAGGTGCCATATCAGGGATTCTAACCTGGGACTCAGATTGAAAGTCCAATGCTTTAACCACTTGGCTGTTGCACCTGTCACACTTGGAGTTATGTATGACAGTCAGCTGTGTCTATGACCGTCAGGACAGAGGAGCAGGTATCTGCTGTACCGACTATCTGGACCAGATTTTGTTTACACTGGAGAGTATCATGCCCGAGCTACTTCCCCAGTGTCTCGGCCAAGAGGGTTTCAGGACAGTCCGTGTTGGGATGGTCCCCCCAAAGACTGCAGCGCTAGGAGCCAGTGTTTGTTGTTGTGTTAGTCTGGCATGTTGGCTGAAGTGGTCTGGATGCCCGTCTCTGGGATGAGATGAAAAACCTGTGTGTTGCATGCAATTAGCACACTTAAAAGAACCCACAGGAGGAAAAAAAAAAGGTTGTTCCTCTCAATCTTTGGCATCAAAATCCACCTTAATTGGAAAACAATTACATTTGCAGGCAAAAAACAACAACAAACAAGAAAAAAAAGAAAAAAAAAAGAAAAAAGAAAGAAGAAAAAGGGTGGTGCTGAACTGTAGCAACATACTGTCCCCTGGGAGAGCAGCTTGAATTTCACACAGAGAAATCTGTTGTGACAAAGAGTAAAACAATATGATACAATACAAAACAATATAATACAGTACAATACAGCACAGTACAACAGAGTACAGTACAATAAAACATAGTGAAATATAATAGAGTACAATACAGTACAATTCAATAAAAATACAGTATAATACAATTTAGTATAATACAGTAAAATACAACACAGTACAATACAGCACAGTATAATACCATACAATAAAATATAATAGCATACAGCACAATACCATACAATTCCATACAATACAACACAATACAGTACAGTACAGTACCAAGCGACCAACACCACAAGCACTGTCACTCACCTCCCACAAACAGATCGTTGTTCCTCAGGAACGGCACCGAGCTATGAAAATCATCGTCATCGTCATCATCGTCGTCATCGTCACTCGACTCTGAGTCAGACTGGTAGCCCTCTTCCGTGTTGTCTTCGTCCTCTTCGCCCCCTCTCTTCCCACCGCCCTGTGTCTGTCCTGTGTCAATCCCTGACGATGACACGCTGTCCTCCACGGCTTCCTCCGTGTCCGGCCACTTCAGTTTGAAGAGTGGGTGCTGGTCATGGTCCTGGTGGCTGTGGCCTCTCTGGCTGCTCCGCCTGGGAAAAAAGACCTCACTTTGTGTCTGTTGTGCGACGGGTGCAACAGCCGAGTGGTTAAAGCGTTGGACTATCAATCTGAGGGTCCCGGGTTCGAATCACAGTGACGGTGCCTGGTGGGTAAAGGGTGGAGATTTTTACGATCTCCCAGGTCAACATATGTGCAGACTTGCTAGTGCCTGAACCCCCTTCGTGTGTATATGCAAGCAGAAGATCAAATACGCACGTTAAAGATTATGTAATCCATGTCAGCATTCGGTGGGTTATGGAAACAAGAACATACCCAGCATGCACACCCCCGAAAACAGAGTATGGCTGCCTACATGGCGGGGCAAAAACGGTCATACACGTAAAAGCCCACTCGTGTGCATACGAGTGAACGCAGAAGAAGAAGTGTCTGTTGTGCATCTGATCACTTTGGTTCGCTGAGATGGAAACGGTTTCAGGTTGTCAAGGAGGCGACCCTGCGCTTGACAAATCCATATACGCTGAAGCTGCTCTTCTCTATTCTACATTCTTCCAGTGAAAAACTCTGAAAACTCTTTTTTTAATCAAGATGATAATGACAATTGTAAGAAGAAAAACAACAAGAAGAATGATAATAATAATAATAATAATAATGATGATGAATGACATCTCTATGGTGTATTTCTCATGTAAAGTTTGACCCCATGCATTGACAATAGCCAAGCCACACAGGGCCATGCCCAAAAATGACTAACCACACTCACAACTGTTTAAATGCAGACACAGACATTTGTATAACATGTTAAACACACACACACACACACACACACACACACACACACAAAGAACAACCCTTCCCTCCCCCCACCCCATGTCAGGCAAAACTCACCGCCTGAACCCCCCAGCAAACGCGGGCACGGCACAGATGCAGAGGATGCGAGCGTTGCAGCCTGGGACGGGGGTGTTGAGCGTGACGATGGGCTCAGGCTGCAGGCTGAGCAGGCACATGTGACCCACGTAGCCGTCACTGTTGCACACCCACACGTCCCGACCCCCACTGCCGCTCACCCCATCGATGGGCGCCGCACAGGAAAACTGGGCACACAGTACGGCCATTGTGTGGTGTGGTGTGGTGGTGTGAGGTGGTGTGGTGTTGTGTGGTGTGGTGTGGTGGTGTGGTGTGGTGTGGTGTGGTGTTGTGTCGTGTGGTGGTGTGGTGTGGTGGTGTGGTGTGAGGTGGTGTGGTGTTAGGTGGTGTGGTGTGGTGTGGTGTGGTGTGTTGTGTTGTGTTGTGTGGTGTGAGGTGGTGTGGTGTTGTGGTGTGAGGTGGTGTGGTGTGGTGTTGTGTGGTGTGGTGTTGTGGTGTGAGGTGGTGTGGTGTGGTGTTGTGTTGTATGTGTTGTGTTGTGTTGTGTGGTGTGGTGTGGTGTGGTGTGGTGTGGTGTTGTGTTGTGTTGTGTGGTGGTGTGTTGTGTGGTGTGAGGTGGTGTTGCGTTGTGTTGCGTTGCGTTGTGTTGTGTGGTGTGGTGTGGTGTGGTGTGGTGTGGTGTGGTGTGGTGTTGTGTTGTGTTGTGTGGTGGCATGGTGTGGTGTGTGGTGGTGAGGTGTGGTGTTGTGTGGCATGGTATGGTGTTGTGTTGTAGTGTGGTGTGGTGAGGTGTGGTGTGGTGTGGTGTTGTGCGGTGTGGTGTTGTGTGGTGTGTTGTGTTGTGTTGTGCGGCGGTTTTATGTTATGTTGTGTGGTGAGGCGTGGTGTGGTGTGGTAAGGCGTGGTGTGATGTGGTGTGGTGTGGTGTGGTGTGGTGTGGTGTTGTTTGGTGTGGTGTGGTGTGGTGTGATGAGGTGTTGTGGTGAGGTGTGCTGAGTTGTATCAAGTTGTATTGTGTTGTGTTGTATTGAGTTGTACTGTATTGTTTTGTATGTGGTGTGTCGTGTTATGTTGAATTACGTTTTGTATGGGGTATTTAACCTCTTTAACAATTTAACAAAACTCTACCTGCGTGGCCAGTAAAATGCTCCAACATCAAACAGTAAAAACCAGCTTTTTGAATATGAAAAAAAGAAAACAACAACAAACATTATTAATAATATTTTACCTGCATCCCTGCACGAGTTTTTGTGATCTGCAAAGGCTGCAGAAACTCAGGAGCCCGTTTGTTTGTCAGCATGGCTGGAGTAAAAAAAAAAAGAAAAGAAAAAAAGAACTTCTTAATGCCAAACCATACAAATGTTCAACCTCATCAACATATGAATGTCACATTTACACACACACACACACACACAAAAAAAAAAAAGAGAAAAAAAGACAAAGTCACAGAACAGTTCATGACACATATCCTAACCATTTAGCTCTTGAGGGCAAATAAGACTAGGCTGTATCACCCCAGATTACAAAAATTGTAAAAAAAAAAAAAAAGAAAAATATTTCAAAGCCAAATAAAAAATACATAAAAATGCCATATAGGCAAATAGCACTGCAGAATGGACAGCTAGTGCCCATCCCATTTTTACATCTCACTACCCAATCGCTAGAGCAAAACAGCACGGAGAGTACATCACAGATTGCTGGAAAATAGAAAAAAATGTCCAGGCTTGCTGGACAAAAGGAAAGGGGAATGGACTGGGCAGCCAGAGAAGGGAGACAACAGCAAGACAGAGAAGGGAGACAACAGCAAGACAGAGAAGGGAGACAACAGCAAAGAGGTAATGCCCAGCACAGAATGTCCAGAGGTGGGGGTGTTACTTATACACCCCAGCATCCCACAGGGGAGGGTGCACAGCCACTCACATAAACACTCCCAACACCAACCTATCCACACCACTCACATAAACACTCCCAACTCCACCTATCTACACCACTCACATAAACACTCCCAACACCACCTATCTACACACCACTCACATAAACACTCCCACCTCCACCTATCTACACCACTCACATAAACACTCCCACCTCCACCTATCTACACCACTCACATAAACACTCCCACCTCCACCTATCTACACCACTCACATAAACACTCCCAACACCACCTATCTACACCACTCACATAAACACTCCCAACTCCAACCTATCTACACCACTCACATAAACACTCCCAACACCAACCTATCTACACCACTCACATAAACACTCCCAACACCACCTATCTACACCACTCACATAAACACTCCCACCTCCACCTATCTACACCACTCACATAAACACTCCCACCTCCACCTATCTACACCACTCACATAAACACTCCCAACTCCAACCTATCTACACCACTCACATAAACACTCCCCAACCCCAACCTATCTACACCACTCACAAAAACACTCCCAACTCCAACCTATCTACACCACTCACATAAACACTCCCCAACCCCAACCTATCTACACCACTCACATAAACACTCCCAACTCCACCTATCCACACACCACTCACATAAACACTCCCAACACCACCTATCTACACCACTCACATAAACACTCCCAACTCCAACCTATCTACACCACTCACATAAACACTCCCAACACTATCTATCTACACCACTCATATAAACACTCCCAACTCCAACCTATCTACACCACTCACATAAACACTCCCAACTCCAACCTATCCATACACCACTCACATAAACACTCCCACCTCCACCTATCTACACCACTCACATAAACACTCCTAACTCCAACCTATCTACACCACTCACATAAACACTCCCAACTCCACCTATCTACACCACTCACATAAACACTCCCACCTCCACCTATCTACACCACTCACATAAACACTCCCAACTCCAACCTATCCATACACCACTCACATAAACACTCCCAACACCACCTATCCACACCACTCACATAAACACTCCCAACACCACCTATTCACACATCACTCACAAAAACACTCCCAACTCCAACCTACCTACACCACTCACATAAACACTCCCAACACCAACCTATCCACACACCACTCACATAAACACTCCCAACTCCAACCTATCCACACACCACTCACATAAACACTCCCAACTCCAACCTATCTACACCACTCACATAAACACTCCCAACCCCAACCTATCCACACACCACTCACATAAACACTCCCAACACCAACCTATCCATACACCACTCACATAAACACTCCCAACTCCACCTATCCACACCACTCACATAAACACTCCCAACACCACCTATCTACACCACTCACATAAACACTCCCAACACCAACCTATCTACACCACTCACATAAACACTCCCAACACCACCTATCTACACCACTCACATAAACACTCCCAACTCCAACCTATCTACACCACTCACATAAACACTCCCAACTCCAACCTATCCACACCACTCACATAAACACTCCCAACCCAACTCCACCTATCCACACCCACTCACATAAACACTCCCACTCCAACCTATTACACCACTCCATAAACACTCCAACCCCAACCTATCCACACACCACTCACATAAACACTCCCAACACCAACCTATCCATACACTACTCACATAAACACTCCCACCTCCACCTTTCCACGCCACTCACATAAACACTCCCAACACCACCTATCTACACCACTCAACTAAACACTCCCAACTCCAACCTATCTACACCACTCACATAAACACTCCCAACACCACCTATCTACACCACTCACATAAACACTCCCAACTCCAACCTATCTACACCACTCACATAAACACTCCCAACTCCAACCTATCCACACCACTCACATAAACACTCCCAACTCCAACCTATCCACACCACTCACATAAACACTCCCAACACCACCTATCTACACCACTCACATAAACACTCCCAACTCCAACCTTTCCACACACACGCACACACTTTGAGAATTGATCTTGCCTTTGCAAGCTGAGGTACACACTTAACATCACAACAAATGCTTCCCACAAACTGACAAGCAATAAGCAATAGCAGCTGGCAGATGTGGTGTAACTCATGAGGATCAGTCCACACAGTTCTTTAGAAGAAACCCGATCTGACAAGAACACAAATATACATGCCTGCACTCAAAGCCTGACACTGGGTTATGCTGCTGGTCAAGCATCTGTCAGCAGATGTGGTGTAGCATATATGGATTTGTCTGACAGCAGTGATGCCTCCTTGAGAAACTGAAGCTGAGACTGACGCCTCATTGATACAAAAAAAAAAAAAAAGCAAAAAATATCACTGAATACAAAGTTTCTCACTCTTGCATAAAATCTACAGCAAATTCTGCCATTAAGCACAAGGTATCTAAAAAGGCTAAAAAATAGTGTGAAGAATCAACTGCCACATCCTAAACAAGTGCTCACAGAGTTTGTTTTTGGCGTCGGTAAAAGCCGTCTCCCAAGCTGCTCGCTTCTCCGCTGATGTGAAGCCCATTTCAAGATTCAAAACACCTTCCCTGAAACAATAAGTGCAAAAGGTCAATGATCAATCAATCAATAAATCATCAGCCAGTCAGTCCGTCCGTCCGTCCACTAATCAATCTATCCAGTACACAGTACACAAACTATTTCTACCTCTATCAATTCCAGAAGCCAACCAAAGATATTTAACACACACACACACACACACACACACACACACAAGCAAGCACACACCTAAACGCCCCCAACACACACACACAGAACCACACACACACACCAAACATCTCCCTTCCCCCCAATGCCCCTCACCCCCCCACCCCCTGAGCCCCTCCTCCCCCCCACACACACACTCACTGAGTGGTGACCAGCAGTTCCACCTTGTTGGACTCGGACGCTATGCTGCGCAGCGTTCACACACACACACACACTCCTGCACACAGTCACACACACACTCCTGCACACAGTCACACACACACTCATGCACACAGTCACACACACACTCATGCACACAGTCACACACACACACACACACTCACTGAGTGGTGACCAGCAGTTCCACCTTGCTGGACTCGGACGCTATGCTGCGCAGCGTTGCCTCAGCCAGCTGCTGGGTGAGTGAGGTGTTCAGCTCCCGCACTGCCTCGTCCACATTCTGCACGCACAGCCTGTCACTGTCAGTAAATATATCCTTCCATTCAACTTTTCTTTTCCATTCAATTTTTCTTTCATGTTCATTTCAGTTAATCCTTTCACCGCCAAGCTCGCATGTATGCACAGGCGTGGTAGAGGACCCATGTCACTGAAAGGTGACCATTCATTGGTCTGTTATCCATGAACCTACTGCTCTTAATGTTCAGTGGTAGGATAGGCCATATTTTCTGTACATCGCAGGGGAATCTCCAGCTATTCTTAGCCACTGTCTTTTCTGTGTTTATACCACAAGGGAATTTTGTACTCTAAATTGACTGGCGGTGAAAGGGTTTATTCAGTGTCCACTTTAGAATATCCATATGCAGTAAACACGTTGATGGTGTAATTAGTGTCACTGTATGTGTTCTGTCCAAATTTATATATTCTTTTTTTTTTTAATTACGAACAAGAAAAACAATGTCACGCTGTCTTCCTAAACACAGCCCATGTTCCGGCGACTGGGACGGGTTCAGGGTGTTTTTGTGATCGCGGAACGAGCCTCAATGAAATAAACCATTAATGATCCAGAAATACGACTTAATTCAGGACACTTACAACCTATCATTGGTGTGACAGTGAAGATTTTTTTCTAATATGTCTGAGCCAAATTGGGTATTTGCAGACAAAGTATTTCCAGAGAAAATGGCAAGGCAAAGTTAAAGTTTACCACGGACACACACAGACAACGGAACGCTGGGTTATAACATATACTCACTCTGTTTACACAAGTGAGTCAAAAAAGGCAGAAGTTTCCAGATCCCACAGCCTTGACAGCCATGGGGGTGGTGGGTTCATTCATGTCCACTGTGTCTTCTGCTCGGCGTCGGTCCTCTCATTTCATTGTTTTAACTCACTCAGTACAGCCAGGAGATGTGTAGTAGATACATATTAGACACATCTCCTACAAGGAGCACAAGACCAATGACTATGTGCGGAACCTGGTCAGCAACCTTGTTGGGCCCCAAGAACCACTGCTGGCAACTGTCAAACTATGGAAGATGGCATGGTTTGGTCACATCATACGACATAACACCCTCTCCAAAACCATCCTGCAAGGGACTGTAGAGGGAGGGCGCAGACGGGGGCGGCAGAGAAAGAGCTGGTCCGACAACATCAAGGAATGGACCAAAATGACGATGCCAGATCTCCTCACGACAGCTGCCAACAGACCGGCGTGGCGAGCTATGACATCTTCCTCATGTCCCCCCAACGACCCCAGCGGTCGAGGGAATGAGTGAGTGAGTGAGTACTGCCAGTTCGCTTCCCTGACTTTCCCAGGTTGTCAGGGTTAGTAACAAAAATTCTTTTGTTTTTTTAATCACCAAAAAACCAAATGTTAGAAGTTCTAAACTGAAATTTTCCAATGGGATCAGCAACACAATGAGTTAGTCGGGGACAAAATGTATATCAAACTTCCTCCCTTCTTACACTGTCTTCCAGTGAGACGATCAAAGTATCCCTAATTTTTGTTCTAAATTTGCACACACTGATGACTTGTAGATGAAGTCAGAAAAGCATAATGAGTTTGAAACAGTTTGAATTCACAATGTTATAAAGCCAGAACAGGGCTCCTTCATCAGAAACGGCTGTCTGCCTTGTGACTGGGTCACACACCACTGCCTCCAGAATCCTAAACTGTTCTTTTTAACTCATTCACTGCCAGTCGACTACACATAGGCAAGTGAAGTCGACATCTAGGGGTCATGTCAAAAGGACCGTTTTTCACACTGTAACAAAGCCTTACAGCTTCAGCCAGTTTCACCGGCCAATAGAACAAAGACAAACCTGTGCTCCCTGACCCAGTTTGAAGTGAACAAGTCCACTGTGATGTTTTGACTTGAACAGAATTCTGTGACTGAGAGCATTTGACTTGAACAGAATTCTGTGACTGAGAGCATTTGACTTGGACAGAATCCTGTGACTGAGAGCATTTGACTTGAACAGAATTCTGTGACTGAGAGCATTTGACTTGGACAGAATCCTGTGACTGAGAGCATTTGACTTGAACAGACTTCTGTGACTGAGAGCATTTGACTTGAACAGAATTCTGTGACTGAGAGCATTTGACTTGAACAGAATTCTGTGACTGAGAGCATTGGACTTGAACAGAATCCTGTGACTGAGAGCATTTGACTTGAACGGAATTCTGTGACTGAGAGCATTTGACTTGAACAGAATCCTGTGACTGAGAGCATTTGACTTGAACAGAATTCTGTGACTGAGAGCATTTGACTTGAACAAAATCCTGTGACTGAGAGCATTTGACTTGAACAGAATCCTGTGACTGAGAGCATTGTATCGTTAGTGTTTGGTGCAGGGGGGTGTTTTTTCACACACAGACACTTGTCGGTGAAAGAGCTAACATGGAAACTTCAGACAGCAGTACCTGGTGTGTGGACACCAGACCCGAACACAGGTCTGTGATCTGCCCCAGGATCTCAATGTCCCTCTCCAGCTGCTCTCTGTCCACCGCAGGCCTGTGGTTCAGAGCGCCTGCAAGAGCTGAAACATTGGGAATGTTTTTTTTGTTTTGTTTTGTTTTTTTCAAACAACAACGAATAGAGTACAAAAGAAACAATGTGATACACCACAAGTGATAAGAAACTCTTGGGAGAGCTGGACAATACAAGGTCTTCAAAGAAGACCCCCCAGTCAAGAATTTCAGCTCTTAACAACTGTAAGTGACACTGGACAAAAAAACAAAACAAAGAAAAACAAAAAAAACGGGGTGTGGGGAGTGTGGGGGCTGGAGGGGGTGGGGGAGGGGCAGTGGGGGGAGGGGCAGTTGGGGAGGGGCAGTGGGGAAGGGGCAGTTGGGGAGGGGCAGTGGGGGAGGGGCAGTGGGGGGAGGGGCAGTTGGGGAGGGGCAGTGGGGAAGGGGCAGTTGGGGAGGGGCAGTTGGGGAGGGGCAGGGGGTGAGGGGCAGTGGGGAAGGGGCAGTTGGGGAGGGGCAGGGGGGAAGGTGCAGTTGGGGAGGGGCAGGGGGGGAGGCGTGGGGGGGAGGGGCAGGGGGGAAGGGGCAGTTGGGGAGGGGCAGTGGGGGAGGGGCAGGGGGTGAGGGGCAGTTGGGGAGGGGCAGGGGGGGAGGCGTGGGGGGAGGGGCAGGGGGGAGGCGTGGGGGGAGGGGCAGGGGGGAAGGGGCAGGGGGGGAGGGGCAGGGGGGAGGCGTGGGGGGAGGGGCAGGGGGGAGGCGTGGGGGGAGGGGCAGGGGGGGAGGGGCACTACAGCGGTTGGAAGTTGAAAAGTGAGGTGGTGGTATAATAAACTGGATATGGGAAGAGTGGCTCGAGTGTGTGTGTGTGTGTGTGTGTGTGTGTGGTGTGTGTTCAGATGTTTGCACATGTGTGTGTGGGCATGGGTGCATGAATGTGTGAGTGCATTTGTGCAAGCAGATGTGGGCGTCTGCTGTGTGTGTACATATGTGTGCGAGTATGTATGGTTGCATATGTGTTTGCTTGTGTGTGTATGTGTTTGCATGTGTTTGTTTGTGTGTGTGTTTGTGAGTGGTGTGTGTGCATGATATGCAAATGCTTCAATTTATTTCTGCACAATTCCGATATAAAAGTACAAATACTGTTATGATTATTATTATAATTACTGTATCATTCTATTATATGAATGACGATGTTGATGATTATGATCATTATATCGTAATACATGGGACTTCATGTGCCTCAGACATGTCAGTGATGAAAGACCACAACAAACAAGAACAGAATGTTTCTCACGTTTCACGATCTCCAGACAGTCCAAGCCGGCTTTCAGCCACACTTTGTGCTTGATGTTCTCTGTGAAATCCTGTCCCCCCGGTGTTTTGCTGTCAAGCATTGATACGCAGACACATCATGAATAGCAACAACAATAACAACAGCGATTATGATTATATACATCATCATCATCATCTCCATAGTCATAATCTAGTTACATTAAGAAGAAGAAGAAGAGGAGGAGGAAGACAAAGAAGATGAAGGAGAAGTAGAAGGAAAAGGAGGAGAAAGAGGAGGAGCAGAAGGAGAAGAAGTGAAAAAAGAAGAGGAAGAAGGATGACGTGGGAAAAGAAGAAGGAGAAGAAGAAAAACAACAACAAAACGCTTCTGCATTTACATTTTCTAAAATTTAATGTACATTGGAAACAATTCTAAGATTTACAAAATCCTAAAAAACAAAGAATTAAAATAAAAAAAAAACGCTTACAGGATGACGGACGCTTTATGCAGGACAAAACACTATAAGAACTACAAAATCCTATATAATTTTTTTTTTTAACTTTAAAAAACCTTCAACAAGAAAAAAAAAAAAAAGAAATAAAGAAAAGCTCACAGGATGATGGAGACCTTGCGGGTGACGGGGCCACTTTTACGTTTGACGCTGCTGAGGATGATGAGGTCCGTGAAAAGCCAGACGCAGCACGGGTCCTTCTTGTTCTGCACACAGCGCCACCACTCACACACAGGGGCACAACTCACACACAGGGGCACAACTCACACACAGGAGGCACAACTCAGGGACACAGCGCCACCACTCACACACAGCGCCACCACTCACACACAGGGGCACAACTCACACACAGCACCACCACTCACACACAGCGCCACCACTCACACACAGGGGCACAACTCACACACAGGGGCACAACTCAGGCAGCCCTCAGCCACACATAGCTGGTTTGTTCTGTTTTGCTTTTGTAGCAAATTCTTCTTTTTCTTTCTTTCTTTTTTTTTATCGATGATAAAAAAGAGGATGGTGATGATGACAATGTTGCTATGGAGATCCATTTAGGTTTAGGACTACGTGACAAGGCTGTGCTGTATGCTTCGATTCATAATGATATCCAAGCATTAACCAGGCTCAAGAGATGCAGACACTTGCAGTGCTGGTCAGGAAATTTGAGCAACACACCCAAAGACGCATCCATGAGGTGGATAATAGTCGACTGTGTGGTCCCAGTCTTCCCATTTAAGCCCATTTAAAGTCTTAACTCCCGAGAGCAAGGTTTCGGTTGCGCATGCGCACTAGAGCCTATCCATAAAAGGGAAAGGGGCGGAGTTTATCTATAAAAAGCGCGAGCACGTGTCCGGTAGAAATGTAAACATGTGGGAGGTGAAAGCAAAACAAAGACCGACTCACTGTTAGCGGAGAAAGATATCCGTGTACTCCTGCCACACAATGTGGTCGTTTACGGTTGCCAACGTCGAGGGGCTGTCTGCATGCTTTCCAATTCTCACCAGACAGTACCACGTGCTGGTGCTATTTTTATCTGACAGACACGTCTAGCGCAAACACAAACGGCTCTAGCTCCGCCCCTTTTCTCTGCATTCAAATTTTGTATTACGTGTAGCTGACACATTTTGTACTTTCCAAAGTCAATTCAGGTCTAGATTGGAAGCTGCTAGGCAAATCTCGCTCTCTGCCATAAATGAAGCCAAACCGTAGCTTTATTAGGCTTTTATTTTGAATAAACCTTCACCGACGTCACAGTGTCAGACTCTGGTGAGAAACTGGCTTGATTCAAATCGCCCGCCATTTATAGTCCGGTTCAGGCTTTAAGCTGAACTCTGGGTAGGAGCTGGCCGCAGGCCAAAAATCACACCTCTGCTGTGAAATGAACCCATGTCCTCCAAGCTGTAAGTCCTCAACGATAACCACTTCACCACAGCAGCTGGTTTTTGTAGCCATTTCAGCTGAATCATTCATGTGCATGTTTGTTCTGTTTTGTTTTTGTAGCCATTTCAGCTGAATCATTCATGTATAATTATGATTCTTTTGTTTGGTTTTTGCAGCTTTTGGGATGAATCATCATTGTACATGTTTGATTTGTTTTCCGTTTCGTTTTTGCAATTATTTCAGCGGAATCATTCATGTTAATTATCTATTATCATTATTTTCCAAATGGATGAATAAAGGTGCATTGTATTGTATTGTATTGTATTGTATGTTAGGTGTGTGTTAAATGAAAAAATTGTAGTGTGTTACATGCTCATGCTTTGTGAACTTATAAGCGATGTTATTTCCATCAGATTTACTCTGCGTTATTCTAATACATGTATCAAGTATGACACTTAACACACATCACACTGATATGTCACACAATGCATAAGGGCACTGACACGACAGAATAACTTAACACACAACGCATTCTAGCACTGACATGACATGACAACTTACACACCACACTGACATGTCACACAATGCACATGACACCAACAGGACATGACAAGTGATGTGACACAAATCCCACCTACCACAAGATGCACCATGTCGTGTCGCATGTAGGCTCTGTCTGGGGCCACCAGCTGTCCACACAAAACACAACACATATCCACACTGTTTAGAACTCAGTGTTTAGAGCACACCACACATCCACTGTTTATCACACATCACACATCCACTGTTTATCACACATCACACATCCACACTGTTAGAACATCACTATTATAAAAATTGCCACCAGGCAGAGCTTAAGAATGAAACAATCTGTGGCAATATCACTGTTAACATAAAGATTAACATGTCTGACTAGCACACAGAAACAAAGCTGTGGCAATATTACAATTAACGCAATGGCATAGTCTATCCTCCCTCCACAGAAAGAACAGATTGGGGAAATGGAAAAAAAAAAGACCCAAACAAAGGAATCAACACCAACTGTGTGCTCTGCTGTCAAAAAACCACAAAAAAACATAAAGGTATTTCAGTTTCACTGGAGCATGCATTCATTCTAAGTGCCTTCTTCTTCTGTGTTTGAGGTCTGTAATTCCAAAGCTGACTCTTAGTATGAGAGGGTTTTAACTCTCTCCATACGAACGGCGAAAGAGACGACGTTAACAGCGTTTCACCCCAATTACCATCATCAAAATATTGCAAGTGGAAGGCTCTTATACTGAAGAGGTGAATGTTGACAAAGAATACCACAATTCTGACGACGGAAGCTAAAGGTTGGGTCATTCAGACACCCACTGGACATCCGAGGGGTCTGTGTAGAGGAGAAGAGAGGACTGGCCGTACTGAGTGAGTTAACGTGTACCATCCTTTTTACCCTCACATATAGACAGCCATACTCTCTTTTGGAGGGTGTGCTTGCTGTTACTTTCTTGTTTCCATAACCCATGGAACGTTGACATGTATTACAGGATCTTCAACGTACAAAATCATCTTCTGCATGTGTGTACACACAAGGGGAGTTCAGGCACTAGCAGGTCTACACATCCTCTGGATCCTTGAAGATCTGAAGAAGTCTCCATCCTTGACTCGCCCCGTCATGATCTGAACCTAGGACACTCAGACTTAAAGTTCAACGCTCCAACCACTTAAGCTGCTGGACCCATCATTCCAAGTCAGTTAACACTGAATTACTAGCACCAAAATGCACACATATCTTACCAAGCCATCCTGTACCTTAAAACATTTAAGGTTAAAGGTCCCATAGCCTTTCACCACCACTGGGGCAGTGAAATCATATCCACTGTGTCTAGAGCTTGGCACAGGAAGGTGGGGCAGTGAATTTATATCCACTGTGTCTGGGGCTTGGCATGGGAAGGTGGGGCAGTGAATTCATATCCACTGTGTCTGGGGCTTGGCATGGGAAGGTGGGGCAGTGAATTCATATCCACTGTGTCTAGAGCTTGGCACAGGAAGGCGGAGCAGTGAATTCATATCCACTGTGTCTAGGGCTTGGCATAGGAAGGTGGGGCAGTGAATTCATATCCACTGTGTCTAGGGCTTGGCACAGGAAGGTGGGGCAGTGAATTCATATCCACTGTGTCTAGGGCTTGGCATGGGAAGGCGGAGCAGTGAATTCATATCCACTGTGTCTGGGGCTTGGCATGGGAAGGTGGGGCAGTGAATTCATATCCACTGTGTCTAGAGCTTGGCACAGGAAGGCGGAGCAGTGAATTCATATCCACTGTGTCTAGGGCTTGGCATGGGAAGGTGGGGCAGTGAATTCATATCCACTGTGTCTAGGGCTTGGCACAGGAAGGTGGGACAGTGAATTCATATCCACTGTGTCTAGGGCTTGGCATGGGGAGGTGGGGCAGTGAATCCATATCCACTGTGTCTAGGGCTTGGCATGGGGAGGTGGAGCAGTGAATTCATATCCACTTGTGTCTAGGGCTTGGCATAGGAAGGCGGAGCAGTGAATTCATATCCACTGTGTCTAGGGCTTGGCATGGGAAGGTGGGGCAGTGAATTCATATCCACTGTGTCTAGGGCTTGGCATGGGGAGGTGGGGCAGTGAATTCATATCCACTGTGTCTAGGGCTTGGTGTGGGGAGGTGGGGCAGTGAATTCATATCCACTGTGTCTAGGGCTTGGCATGGGGAGGTGGGGCAGTGAATCCATATCCACTGTGTCTAGGGCTTGGCATGGGGAGGTGGAGCAGTGAATTCATATCCACTGTGTCTAGGGCTTGGCACAGGAAGGCGGAGCAGTGAATTCATATCCACTGTGTCTAGGGCTTGGCATGGGAAGGTGGGGCAGTGAATTCATATCCACTGTGTCTAGGGCTTGGCATAGGAAGGTGGGGCAGTGAAATCATATCCACTGTGTCTAGGGCTTGGCATAGGAAGGTGGGGCAGTGAAATCATATCCACTGTGTCTAGGGCTTGGCATGGGAAGGTGGAGCAGTGAATTCATATCCACTGTGTCTGGGGCTTGGCATGGGGAGGTGGGGCAGTGAATTCATATCCACTGTGTCTGGGGCTTGGCATGGGAGGTGGGGCACTGAATTCATATCCACTGTGTCTAAGGCTCGACACAGGAAGGTGGGGCCCAGTCCTCTCCATCCCCCCTACAGATTTCAGGTAGCCATTCACACCTGGGTGGGGTGAGGAAAACGGAGTGAAGACCCTTTCCCCAGGACACACCACACCGTGCTGAAACAGGGCCTTGAACCCTGATCACTGGAGAACACTGGGTCACAAGTCCAACACCTGACTGATTCTTTTTTCTTTTTTTTTTTTTTTTTTTTTCGCTGCCTCATCATCTGCACCGTTTCAGTGGCATTACTCCCACGCCGCTCATTTAGATTCCCCCATACACAGCCACACCCAGGTTCGTCCGTCACCACCTGACTGATTCTGCCACGTCTCCTCCATCCCATGATGACTCAGTAAAAGACAAATAATCTTTTTAAAAGACACAACATGAATGATTTTTAAAAAAAACCAACAAGATGAATGATCTTTCAAAGATAAAGCGAAAGGAAAGGAGACGTGACGAAGCCTCACATCTGTGATGAGGAGCAGCTCCAGTTTCTTCAGCGTCTCCTGCATGTCCTCCTCGTGCTGGGAGTGGGTGACCGTGCCGATCTTCAGCGCCAGGTCGTGCATGGCGCGACACGCACGCTGCAGCAGGGGGTGGTCTGGGTGGTCCACCGGTGTGTTGTCCAACAGCCGCTGCCAACACACACAGTGTACGTATGCACACATGCAAACAATTACACATGCACGCACATGCACAGAAGCACACAAGCAGGCTCGCATGCACAGACAAGAAAACATGTTTTACAATCAACAAGTGGATGTATGCACAAACACACACAAGCAGTGCGCATGCACACATACATACACACTCGCACACATATATACACACTCGCACACAAACAATATCAAACAAGAGGACACACACACACACACACAGTCAGTGGGTCAAGTACAGAGAGTTTCATTCAGTTACTTTGTGTTTTCTATTTTTTGTGATTTTTTTCCTAACCCTAACAAACGGGTCATCTGCAGGGGAAAGCAAGGGAGAAAACTATTCGTCAGGAGTGAGTTAAGGAACTGTCAATGCATCTGAACATATCCATATGTGCTAAACCACAAATGCTAGGCAGATGCCCTATCAGCAGCACAACACAATGCGCTTTATCAGGCCTTGAGTGCATGCATATACATTTGTGTACATATCAGAGTGGATTTCTTCTGCAGAATTTTGCCAGAGGGCAACACTGATGGTGCCATGGGTTCTTTTCCAGTGCACCAAGTACATGCTGCATACTGGACCTCAGTTTATCATCTCATCTGAATGACTAGATGCTCAGTTTATCATCTCATCTCAATGACTAGATGCTCAGTTTATCATCTCATCTCAATGACTAGATGCTCAGTTTATCATCTCATCTCAATGACTAGATGCTCAGTTTTATCTTCAAGTCAAACCCAGGCCCTCAAGGACACTGTACTGGCACACTAGCGACTTAACTCTCTCCATACGAACGGCGAAAGAGACGACGTTAACAGCGTTTCACCCCAATTACCATCATCAAAATATTGCAAGCGGAAGGCTCTTATACTGAAGAGGTGAATGTTGACAAAGAATACCACAATTCTGATGACGGAAGCTAAAGGTTGGGTCATTCAGACACCCACTGGACATCCGAGGGGTCTGTGTAGAGAAGAGAGGACAGGCCGTACTGAGTGAGTTAACCAATCTGCCGCCTTCCTCCCCACAGGTGTGCACACAAAGGCAGACACGCTTAGTGACTTACGCATGCTTACATCATTTACACATACACACCAACACACTCACTCAATTCGCAGACCAATTCTGAGTTTAGCTCTCAGACTATTATCAAATTCATTACAGACCAAGTATTGTTCTAATGTCAAGTGCATATGCTTTAGTAACCTGACAATTGAGCTCATAATTTTTCACTGTAGCTTGGTGAAGCCTTTTGTACACGAAAGTGTGTCTTCACAAGTGACTGAGAACGTAGATGTTTTTGACTTTTTGCATTCATTATCAGTTGTTTCGCTTGTCAGTTTAACGACTTCTCTTTTACGAAGTCCTTTAAGTAATTCCCTGTAACTGTATTTAGAGGGGTTTTTTTGTTTTGTTTTTCTTCCAAATTTCACCCACATTTTTACCCTCATTTGCCCAGTTTCCCCCAACCCTCCATTCATCCACATCTCCCACCCCTTCTAACCGATAATACTCAGATGTATTCATAAATACTTTAACAAAATGTCTTCAATCACCGATATGTGTGACGGGACATTAAACAAAAATTCCTCCACACTCACTCAAAACAAACACATACACATACCTCTGTATATGTACTGAATCCTTAAACTCCTGTACATGGTGACATGCAATTTGTGGAGCTTAGCTACAAATGTCTGGCAGCATCTTTTATATATATCCTTCGTTGCTTATACTACTGCTGGCAACACAGGGCCATACCAGGACTGAAAAACTAAATACTGATCCTATAGAACCCTAAAAAAATAAATAAATAAAATAAAAAAGCTGGAAAAGAAAATAAGGCACAAATACAGTCATATAAACAAAGGACATAACTGGCACTTACCATTCAATCAATTTTTCACAAGAGGATTTTCAAAAAAAGGAAAAAATAAAAGAACCTGAACATAAACATAACAATGCATTAAATAAAAATATATATATATATTAAGAATAAGAGGCAAATAAAACTTGCTAAACAGCAACTCACACATCCCAGAGGCAAAAACAAATATAACAGTTAGAATGTCCAATTACCAAAAAATATAACAAACAAAATGATAAACACACACACACACACACACACACACACACACACACACACACATTCAAACCTGACTTATTTTACTGACAAAAGCACAAGTGACAGAACCAGCAAAACAGAAAACAAGAAAGGAAGAGGCGATGAAAAGAAAAAAAAAAGAAAAAAAAAGAAGAAAAAAGGCCAGAAACAAAGGGAGCAAAAGAAAAGAGAAAATTTCCAGCACAGGTGGAGAAAGGCAAAGACAAGGCAAGGCAAGGTAAGACAAGGCAAGACACAGCATAACAAGGTAAGACAAGGTAAGGCACAGCAAGGCAAGGTAAGACAAGGTAAGGCACAGCAAGGCAAGGTAAGACAAGGCAAGGCAAGGTAAGACAAGGCAAGACAAGGTAAGACACAGCAAGGCAAGGTAAGACAAGGTAAGACAAGGCAAGGCAAGGTAAGACAAGGTAAGACACAGCAAGGCAAGGTAAGACAAGGCAAGGCAAGGTAAGACAAGGCAAGACACAGCATGGCAAGGTAAGACAAGGTAAGACACAGCAAGGCAAGGTAAGACAAGGCAAGACACAGCAAGGCAAGGTAAGACAAGGTAAGGCACAGCAAGGCAAGGTAAGACAAGGCAAGGCAAGGTAAGACAAGGTAAGACACAGCAAGGCAAGGTAAGACAAGGCAAGGCAAGGTAAGACAAGGTAAGACACAGCAAGGCAAGGTAAGACAAGTTCAGACACAGCAAGGCAAGGTAAGACAAGGTAAGACAAGGCAAGGCAAGGTAAGACAAGGTAAGGCACAGCAAGGCAAGGTAAGACAAGGTAAGACACAGCAAGGCAAGGTAAGACAAGGCAAGGCAAGGTAAGACAAGGTAAGACACAGCAAGGCAAGGTAAGACAAGGCAAGGTAAGGTAAGACAAGGCAAGGCAAGGTGAGACAAGGTAAGACACAGCAAGGCAAGGTAAGACAAGGTAAGACACAGCAAGGCAAGGTAAGACAAAGTAAGACAAGGTAAGACACAGCAAGGCAAGGTAAGGCAAGGTAAGGCAAGGTAAGACACAGCAAGGCAAGGCAAGGTAAGACACAGCAAGACAAGTTAAGACAAGACACAAGACAAGACAAGACAAGGCAAGACAAGGCAAGGCAAGGCAAGACAAGACACAGCAAGACAAGTTAAGACAAGACACAAGACAAGACAAGGCAAGGCAAGGCAAGACAAGACAAGGCAAGACAAGACAAGGCAAGACACAAGACAAGACAGGACAAGGCAAGACGAGACAAGGCAAGACAAGACAAGGCAAGACACAAGACAAGGCAAGGCAAGACACAAGACAAGGCAAGACACAACACAAGACAAGGCAAGACACAAGACAAGGCAAGGCAAGACACAAGACAAGGCAAGACACAAGACAAGGCAAGGCAAGACACAAGACAAGGCAAGACAAGGCAAGGCAAGGCAAGACACAAGACAAGGCAAGACACAAGACAAGGCAAGGCAAGACACAAGACAAGACACAAGACAAGGCAAGACACAAGACAAGACAAGACAAGACAAGACAAGGCAAGGCAAGACAAGGCAAGGCAAGACAAGACAAGGCAAGACACAAGACAAGGCAAGGCAAGGCAAGGCAAGGCAAGACAGGACAAGACAAGGCAAGGCAAGGCAAGGCAAGGCAAGACAAGACAAGACAAGGCAAGACAAGACAAGATGTGACAATACAGTACAGTCCAGACTGCACCGCACCTGTATGAGCAGCTCGTAGCGAGGGATGCGCTGGATGGGTCTCACAATCAGGTCCTTCATGGACAGCTTGCTGCCGCTGTCCCTCTGGCATTGCTGTCCATCAACAACATCAAATCAACATCAGTGACACCCTTCACAATCAGATCCTTCATGGACAGCTTGCTGCCGCTGTCTCTCTCAACATCAGTGACACCCTTCATCTTGCTCCCCCCACACCTAATTCACACCACACACATTGATATAGACATGCTTGGAGCACCTGTTTGTGATGGTCAGATATTTTCATTCAAATTCTGTTTTCAGTGACAAGAGCTAATAGCAACACAATAACATTTAGCCACTGAGAGTTCTATCATTGTCAACAATATAAATATCTATCTATCTATATTTTTCTACTTGTAGATTTTAAGAGAATGAAAAGACTGTTGTTGTTTTTCTACAATTCTTGTTTTTACCTTCTGTGTTCTGCTCATGTTGGTTTTTGAGAAACATTTCCTTAACAAAAAGTAAGTCCCTGCCGAGCTAAGAGGAGGTTCTCTACCACCCCGAAGGGCAGCCAGGACCTAGTGAGGACACCCCTCAAACAGCCAGGACTCCCCCCATCCGACAACAGCCAGGACTTCCCCCACTCACTAGACAACAGCCAGGACTTCCCCCACTCACTAGACAACAGCCAGGACTCCCCCCACTAGACAAGAGCCAGGACTTCCCTCACTAGACAACAGCCAGGACTTCCCCCACCAGACAACAGCCAGGACTTCCCCACCAGACAACAGCCAGGACTCCCCCCACCAGACAACAGCCAGGACTCCCCCCACCAGACAACAGCCCAGCCAGGACTTCCAGACAACAGCCAGGACTCCCCCCACCAGACAACAGCCAGGACTTCCCCACCAGACAAGAGCCAGGACTCCCCCACCAGACAACAGCCCAGCCAGGACTTCCAGACAACAGCCAGGACTCCCCCCACCAGACAACAGCCAGGACTCCCCCACCAGACAACAGCCAGGACTCCCCCCACCAGACAACAG